>NC_138907.1:84688093-84985010 GCF_965231255.1 Vanellus vanellus
TCAGCCCAGGCGCGTTTAATATATTAAACTGTTACGGTTCTGGATACACTAATAGCAGACTGCACTTTCAGCCCAGTCGTGCTCATGAACTAACACAGCCTTGCTTCGGTCACATTCAATGAGAAAACCCAAACAACTAGCTGCCTACACAGTACAGCTTATTTAAACAACAGATACACAAGTTCTTTTGGCTTGCCGGTGATAGTGACTGTGCAAAGCACGTGCGAATACTAAAGACGCTAGCAATATAGCTCAGTTACAAAAGCTCTAAGTTATAAAACCACTCTATATAGAGATTTCTAAGTTTCCCGGGGAAGCACTTGGTATAGCCAAGTGTTCGAATCTTACCCACAAGCGTCCTTATGGGGGGGGAAGAGAGGCTCCACCGGTTGACTGGTCCCAGAAGTCCACGATGGTGTCTTCCCTCCCATCCCCCTTTTCTTGGGCTATTTTTATACTAATTTTTCTCTTCAAGGTGGAGTTTGAGTGACTCTAGTCATAAATACTTTCATTATGATTGGTATAAAATTTTCTCGCCTCGCATTTAAAGGTATAGTTTACGAAAAATTCAGGGTGCAGACTCAAGGAGGAGTGGTTGCACCTTGGAGGAGGGTAGCTTTTGGGATGGAGGTGTGTTTTGGTATTATAATGACACTATAATGAGCAAAGTTCACTAATGGACAGCATTTCAGCAAAAAAAAATGACAGATTGTTGGCTCAGGGTAACAAGTGAGCAGTTTATCAGTTCTCTAAGATCTTCGAGGGCTCCATTCGGTCCCCAAGTTCCCAGTTTATCACAGAGTTTTGGCCGCAGTGTCTCCACTCTGCTCCATCCTTTGCACTGTTTTTATTCTGTGGTGCCATCTTGTTCCCATGTTTTCCGGATTATCACAGGGTTTGGCCTTGGAGTCTCCACCCCACTCCACTCCCCGTGTTGCTTTGCAAGCAATATTGTACAGGAAATCACAGATGTAGCGGATTCTTCACATACCAGCTGCGGCTGTATTTTACCCTAGGAGCCTTTTGTTTTTAATGTGTGACCAATGCTGTATTATTGATCATTTTTAGTAATCATTCCACAAGAAGCCCACCTAAAAATATCTTTTTGGGCTGGCCAAATTGGACATTGTTGTTAAGATCCAAAAGTGAAGTATAATGGTTTTGACCTTCACTTGTGTGAATGTGACTTGAATTCAAGCCATAGTTGCAAGATCTGTGGAAGTAGTTATCTGTAAATAGAGCTGGGTTGATGGTTTTTTTTTCAAAGTTTAGAGTTGTGTTTTACCAGTGTGCAAAGAAGGTGCAGATTAATCATATAAGCACACAACAGTTACAAGCATATAGATATATCTGAATTGCAGGTTCTGTTTTGAGTCTGCAATCAAAGAGATTTTATAAGGACCCTTTTTTTTCAAGATGTATGTACATGTGCACAACATGTGTGTTAATATTTTCTATACCTAATTGTTATTCAGGTAACAATTCAGATTTTTTTTTTTCTATAGAAATCAATGTTTTCTTTGGACAGTTTATAAATTGAGTTAAATCTTCTGTTAAAAATATAGTAACTAATTCATTTTCCTATACATGCACAAACCTTTTGCAGTTAACTGAACTCTAAAGTTATTAACATCCATTTTATGCCCTAAGTATGTTGCTTAAAAATATAGTTGATACAATTTATTTTACTACAGTACTCCAAAGTTTACTGATTCCAGAGCCACCACGGTAACAGAAATGTTTTTGTTTCATTGTTGGTGGTATATAAACTAAGTGTGATGGTTTTTAGAGCTTTAATGATAAATAAACCTTTAGGTAACAATTATAGTATGGATGGATGGATGGCCACATTTTGCTGATACAAAACAAAGCAAATAATTGCTTATGAAGGCCATATGCAATATTGCATTGATTCATTCTGGGAGTATCAATTACCCTGTCTTAATTTGGGACAATAAAAGAAAATGGTGCGATTATTAATCCTGTCAAAATTAATCAATGCTGTCTATATGACATAAAGTACATTACTAAAGTTCATATTGTAATATTCATGTATGTTCATATGCACTATTCTGAGCTCTCCTTTGGGAACTTGGAATTTCTACCAGTCCACTGAAGGAGCATCAATTGAAGGAACAGATTTTCAGTTCTGTGGTTGCAGCTGTTTGCCACCAAAAGAGCAAAACTTGGAGAAATGGACTGAGTCGCCGCTGGCTGCCAAGTATTACAGAAAGTTATATCTAATGGTTCCCCATTCCAGTCAGCTGAAGATATTGTCTTCCAGCTAAAAGCCCAGTAAAGGTTCCTACAGTCGTTACAACATTTAGAGCAGGAGACAAACATGACACTCAAGTATACAAACTTCTGCTGTTATTTGTGTAGAAACACCTAGTTCTCCTTCAGAATTGTGTCAAAAGGCTCCAGGCTCATGTATTTCCATACTCTGGAGCATTGGCTCCTAAGGTTGAATAGGAGTGTCCTTTAATTTTTTGAGGGCTCACCTTTCAACTCTAGAAGCCTTGCTGGAAGAAGGCAAGAGCTCTGAAAAATCTACGGTTTTCTATTTTCCATTGTGATCTCTGTGTATACACATGCTTTGGTTGCATATTTTATGGTATCTGTCTGTTGCTTTATAGCAATTATCCTGAGAAAGAGGTTAATTAATAAAAAAAAAAAAATTCAAAGAAAGCATTGATACAATGCCTATTTGAAGTAATTAGTGATACAGCAAAAATGCTCCTGGTGCATCCTCCTTTACTCCAGAGCAGACTCTTCAAACTTTGATGATTCCATCTGAAATTGTTAGTATTTATTTAGGAAAGAAGAGAATGTAAAGGTGTAGTTGGGCCTCCCATACTAAACCTGTCATGAAAAAGTATTGGTATTAATGCTATTGAAATCTGAATAGCTAGGGAAAATATGTTAAATGACTTCTGTGTCACTCGATGTAGCTCCTGTTCATCTCAAGATAGATTAGGAAATGAATCTATTGATCAAAGAAAATCCACAGGATGAGAGGACAATACTACAATGTTAAATTACCATGCAAAGGATATGATAAATACAATGTATAAATTGATAATATAGTAGGTGCTTTTATTTTGACCACATAAGGTATTTTTATAAGTATATAGAAAATGCATAGAAAGAATAAGTAATGCAAAATAGAGAAGAACAAAGTTCCTAAGAGACGTGGTTTATCAGAAAACTTTTTACTAGGCATAAAAAATGAATTAGAGGAATTTGGATATGCATAGTATATTTTCCTTTCACTCAGAAAGAGCAGTGCCATGCCTTGTTCATCTAGAAATGGAATTGATCTGATATTAACAGGGAGATAAAGCATAAAGATGTGATTATGTGGTAGACTGGACTGTGTGCAGCCTGTATGTTTTTGATATGGGGCATTTTGGTAAGATACCTGCAAAGACGGGAAATAACATTGTAACCACTGTAATGATGAAAAAGTAGAAATGACGCAAGTGGAAATGAGTAAATACTTGTCCAACAGGTTGTCTAAAAATAGTGTGTAAGCTGGGTGAAATGGAGTATAAATTTCATCATGATACGCCATATGTCATGATACTATCTTCATCACTTGCTGGTCATCTTTTCCTACCAAACAGCTGAGTTTGTGAATTTAAAAGGTTTCGCTACCAGGTTTTGCTCATTCATGTGCTTACTTTGATTTTAGCAATTGAAAAGGTCACATCTCATTTGGTTTTCATTGTGCTGGTATACAAAATTTATGTAACAATTTTGATATGGTGATTCAGAGGGATTACTCTGATGAAGGAACAGGTGCCTAACAAGCTGTTCCTGTATCAGAGCGAGCTGGCAAGATAAAGCATAAGCTTTTTTAAAATGCTGACTGGGTATTGGACATATATTAGAAGAACAGGGTTTTCACCCTGACTGTGTGCGCCATGGGTAGCTTTGGCTTTTTTCATTTTCACAGTGCTTCTTTAATGCACAGTTATAAATAACATAATGTTTTGCTTATTACCGTACTCTTTTCTCTTTTCCTGTCCTGTTGCACAGTGGCTGTGCTGTGTGCTAATGGGAGGGTGCTTAGTTCAACCTCAGGCAGCCTTTTCTACATAATTGGTTTAGTTATGAAACACCATATTTTCAGTTAATTAGTGTGATTACCTACCTAGCTGTAGATAGGAGAAATTCTTCCTTTGCAGTGAATGTTCATATCAATAATAAAGCTTTCCCTGAGTAAAGTATTTATAGATGTACAGGGCATGAAACAGCACATGCATGTGGAAAATCTCACAAGTAAAACTGAATACTGAGTGCATCAGCAGCTGCCTTGTTCATACACTTTATGCATGTGGTTCAGAAAGGTATTCAGAAAATTATATTCACGTAGCTACCATTTGTTTTTTTTACAGTTTTAAGTAGCCGTTTTCTTTTTGTTAGTATATGTATAGATCTAATGAAATTTTCTCAGCTTCAAAATATTAAGTCCAGTTTATATCCTTGTTTGGCAAGGTTGGTTGTTTTCTCTATTTGTATTAGAAGACTAAATGTACTGAAGTGTTTAAATGAGCAAATTCCCACATTGTGTTTGACAAAACCCCCTTTGATCTTTTTTGAGAAACAGTTAAATACACAGAATTTAGAGTAACCATTTGTTTCACCTGATCTTCAAACATAATACAGAATATTTAGCGGAAGAGACATATTTCTGCAGGTTTTCAGCCATATGCCCAGTTAAAAATCAAATTTACTATTATATTTGTAGAACAAATTGAAAAGAACAAAAGCCACTGTAAATACCCATATTTTACCATTCAACTGAATATTTTGATTAATGCTAAATAGAAGACCAATTTGTCAGTAATAGCGTAGCATGTCATAGTGAGATACTGCAAACATCAAGTATATCTTACTCTGATATACTGAGCTGTCATGGAACAGAGCACTGAAGTAGCATGTAAAATTTTTATTCATAGTAAACCAGAAACACTTGTAAAATACTGCAAACAATATAAAATATATGCTGTTGCATAAATAAACAAGCATTTATACCATCAAAGGCAACAGAGAAACTTTTAAGGGGTCTGTCAATGAAATTTCTCAAAATCCAATGCCAAGCAAAGACCTGAGTAGCAATTAAGACCAGAGAAATAAAATAAAAGCACTTAAAGATAGAAGGGAAATACAGATTTATTTTTAATACAATTTCAAAATGCAATATTAACAAACATGCAAATAAAAAGAAACCCAGAAATTTTTATCCCCAGAATACTTTTTTTTTTTTCACAATGATATATTTTCAAATAGCGTTTCGTGACACTTCCCCTGTATTAAGGTTATGTTGCAGTTGAGGTGTCATCAATCCCATCCTAAAGCAGCAGTGAACTGAGGGTTTGCATATTGTTGGCAGGCACTGAAGCATCAGCAGAGGTGCCAGCTCAGGGCACAGTGTGGGTTCAAGAATTAAAGGTGCTGGAAGTCGATTGCTGTAAAATGGAAGAGTATTTCATACCGGTATAGCATTCTGTGTTTCACATGGTGGGGCAGAATTTTAATGGGAAGGGAAGAACCAGGTTTCAAGCCTGCCTGTCTCTGTCACCTCCTAACTTCTGAAATTGTCCCTTTGAACCATGTGGTTTTCATCACTTTACAAGGGAGCAGGCTTTTGACTGCAGTTCCTGTTTCCCATCCTCCTTGGGCTGCTTTCAACCCTGAATGAGAATAGGGACTTTGGATCGTCCATGCGCCTTCTCTCATATCACTTCACAGGTGACCACAATATATTTCTCATTGCAAAGTATGAATAGTAATTGGGTTGCTCTCTCACGCTCTCTTCCCTCTGGAAAGCTGTATTGGAGTTAGTCTATCTAGATGATTAGAAATCATCTAATTTCCAGACTGAATTAATTAATGAGCATTAGCAGTTGTGTCACCATAGCGCTTCTGTTGAATTAGTCAATCACAGAATCAGTGTGGCTTAAAAATGTATAACGTTTGTGAAAAGGATCAGTACGATGCAAAGGTGCTTAGGGTAAGATATTTCTGATAGAGATGGGAGTGTTAATGCCCCAGAGAAACACACTGTTTATCAGAATCCTGTAGAGTTCTAAGTGTCCAAGTTGAAAAGAAAAAAACCCTCATAAGATCTGTGGGTACAATTTATGAGGAGAGGGGAACAGAGGGTCTGTTTTACAAGAAGGATCTGTCTTGTCTAATTTTAAAAGGCTGAAATATGGTTAAGCCTTTAATCAGAAGGTAAACAAGTGATATATAGAGAAAAGCTATAATTAAGTTACAGACAAAATTGGCACAAAACCCCAGGACAATGAGGTTCTGGAAATACCTCAAGATGTGAGTTATGAGGCAAACAACGGAACTGGTTTTCAATTGGAATTTTCTAAGGGGTAATTATGAGATTCGGTTGTCTAAAATATACGGGGTCTAGATCACTGTAGATCTCTCTCTTATATGTGGTTTTATGTGTGGTGAAGTGGTTTTGTATGAAAAATGAATCACAAATGATTCAGAGCTCATATGATTCAGAGATCTGATAATTTTGTGAATGTGAGTAAAGAAAATGGAAGGTGATCAACACGTGTCAAGATCTGATCTAATGCGATTATTTGAAATGTATTGTGATTGAATTCCCTAGTAAATCAATCTAATGTTATTAATAAGTTACATAACTTCATGCTATATTCAAATCAGGTTCTGTGAGTGGAGACACAGTCAGAAAGCTTGGTAATACCCATGGATGAATGTGCTCTGACTCTCTCCAGCTGAAAGAAAACTCAGGGTTGGAATAACTGTATCTTATGTTGCAATTGGGACAGGCTGGGAGCTTGCAGTGGTCAATCATCACATCTCAACCAATGTGTGGTAACTTGCCAAGTTTTGGTAGCCCAAATGCGTCTGATTGTATTCTTGCATACTACGTACTAATCCATTTCCTGACTGCTCTTAGTAAAATTTCATTTACATTTGTATGTTAAATAAACAATCCTACACTTTGGCTTTTCTTTTATGGACTGAACAATAACATTATTTGGAAAAGTTAATTTTAACATATTTCTAGGAAACTAGTTAAATGGACTCAAAGAAGTGATAATGGTTGTGGAGAAAGCATTCAAAGGGTTAATGGAAATTCTATGTGGTTTTTTTTGGTTTCAACTCAGTCGTGCACCAAGCCTCTGAAATTATAGGCATGCTCAAGCAGAACAACTGTGTTCTATTTTAGCTCAACATATTAATCCTTTCCATTCTGTATCATTTTATTTGAGGGTGCCTTCATGTTGCACACACTGCAAATAGCACAGATGTGCTAGGATAAAAAAACTCCAGTGTCTTTCAGATGGATCTTTATGAAATGCCAATGCATGCTGAGAAACAAATTTGTCCTTCTATCAGAAACAAACACAGCAAAAAAAAAGAAATAAAAATAAATCCAATCCTTCTGCTAAATTTGTATCTGCAAATATTAGATTTGAGAAAAAAAATCTCCCTAAGGGCTCAAATGATAACCACTGAAGCTAAAGAGTCAGATTTTTAGGTAGGAAAAATATCGGTTAGATTTTGGTCTTCTGCACAATATATTTATTATTGCACTACTTTTTTCAGGATTTATGTAAACTTTAAATCTCCTAAAATTAATTTGTAGAGATTTTCCTCTTCTGTTTTCTCCACATGTCACGTTCTCTCAGTATTTTGAATATTACATGATTAACTCTTTCTTGCAGAAGCCACCTTCTTTTAATATAGTGTCAGTCTAATAACACAAAGGAAACTGCTGCTGGAGGGTGATTAAAAGCCCCCCCCAAAAAAGTGGGGCGGGGGTGTGTGTATGTGTGTGAATCTTAAAACTCATGAGTTCATCTTACCTATCCCTTTATTCTGGAGTGGCAAATCATGTCAAGAGTAGTGGGTTTTCTGGTACAAACGAGATAAAATCTACATATTTTTTTAAATCTGTTTGACTCTGTAGGTAGGTTGTTTTTGTTGTTTGGTTGTTTTTTGTTTTTTGTTTTTTGTTTTTTTTTTAATTAACTTTAAAATAAGGAAAAAGCTTTTAGATCAGTTTAGGAACTAAGAACTTCTCATAGAAATGATGTTTTCTTACAGACCTTAACACTCAGAGTGTCAGTATACAGAGAGCACTTGACATTGTAAAGCTGTTTCATGGTTTCACTGTGCTTCCTCTATATGCCAGCCAGTCTCCATATGCTGTCTCCTGTCCTATTAATAGATTGTTCGTTCCTAGGGCAGAGGTTTGTCCTTTTGTTGGCCGTGTGTATCACACAATACAAGGAAGGATCAGTTTTGAAAAAGAGTACCTAATAGCTGTGACGGTGCAAAGGAGCAAGACAATGTTACTAAATTTTAAGAAATGGAGGGATGCACTTTTGTGTAAGGAAGAGCCAACAATCACATTGATGTGCAGCTAAAGCTCTGTGCATAACACTGTCTCAAAATTTCACTCTTCTTACTAGTAACAGCATAACTCTTGAATAATGCCCTCAACTGAATGTCCCTGAGCATTTCATGCTTTTTTCTTCTAACAGTCTTTGAGGTAGTTAAGTATTAGATGAGGGACCTTGCATGGGATTCAGTCTGAGATTAATGTACCTAAATTTGTCATCTGTGTGTAGGTACCTGTAGGTGTACTAGATGGCTAAACTACTTCTGTAGTCAATGGAGAGCTAGGGCTTGATTCAGCTACCTAAGTAAGGGGAAGAAGAGCCATTTGAGATGCTATAAAGTATCCAGAATATCTGCATGGATCTGGTAAGTATGACAAAAAGCCTAAGGGAGGCCCTAGCATTTCTGGAAATCACATGGAAGACCTTTAGATATCTCAAACGGTATTAGGTTCTTATGCTTAGGCAACTAAAATAAGCGTCTAGTCAATATAGTCAATGGAGCCCAGAGCAAGTTTCAGGTGACTAGCCATGAGGTGTGGTTGCACAGATATTTAGTGCTATTTGAGATACTAAAGACCTACCTTGCTGGCCTCCAGCCACCACTCCAGAAGGAAATTGGTCTTCCTTGAGTCCTGTATCATGTTTGGCAGCCACGAGTCTTAAATACCTTATGACATCTGAAATAATACTGGGTGTCTACAGATGGGCAACTAAATCAAGCTGTCAATATCTACTCAGTGCTTGCTAGGGTCCCTTGATTATGCTGATTAGATCTTTATTGGTTGCAATGAGAGCTTGAGGAAACAGCATGCTTGTATGCACCTACCTTTTGGAAGGATTCAGTTGCAAGTGTGTAGATACCTTGTGTCAGTTAGGCTCTGTGGGATATTTCCTCTGCTCTCTTGCTGCCACTGTAGAAGCATGTGTCTTCCTCAAGCATTGTGTCATATTTACCAGCCCTGTGCAGATGTTTTGAATAACTGAAAGCATTGTATATGCACTAGATGTCTGCACTTGGGCAACTGAATTACTCTCCAGCTTTCTTAACCTCAAGCTGAATCCCAGCCATTATCTCAATTTTATATGCAGGGACAAGATGAAAAACATTTCCTAAGATGGTCCCAAAATGTTGCAATCTGAAGTAAATGTCCAATTCCTGTCAGTGTGCAGTGACAAAAAGACTGGGGGGATGATCCACCTTTTAACAGAAAGGGTAACACCAGTTAGGTTAACACAAGTTAAACACTCCAGTCTGAGGTCTTCATGAGCCAAGTCCCTATTTCCATAACACCTCTGTGCACTTTTGCTTAATTACATGCTTGTTCCTTCTCTCATGACACATGCTTATGGCATCAGTACTTTTGGCATTTGCTGCATAAGAAAACTGGAAAATTGCCTTGTCTTACCTTGTATATGCAGTATTCCAAGCATGATGATACTAAAATGAATAATAAATTGAGTGCTTTAAATTTAGAGTTTGTGCTTTGTTTAGTGTCTCTAACTACTGCAGCCTTGTCAACAGCTCCTCTCCTTGGAAATTTATGTTTGCTCATTTTGCAGTGTTTGAAACAGGATATTTGAAAAGTCCGTTAGCAGAATTGTGCAAAATTGTATTTTTTTACTGAAGATTATATGTATTATATAGCACTATATAATGTCTTCAGATACTAGTGACTACTGGCTATATAATAACCGTGTTGGATTCTGAAAGATTTGCACCCAGAACCTGCCTGTCACTATGGAACCTGCTTTTCTAAGTGTTTCTGACCATAAGTTCCCAATGAAAATGCCTATGTAGATGTCCAATAGAACAGAGTTCAGATAATAGATGTTTTATGCAACCTTTATCCTACCTGACTTATAATCTTGGAAGTTGTCTAAGTTTAAGCTCTGAGTTTTGTAGTCAGTGAACTGAATCAAGTGTCTGCAGGGAGAGATTCATCTTGTCTAAACCACCAGATTTAGGACGAGATGAATTACCCTCTGGAGGCATCTCATTCATTCCCTTGATACATATAGGGCTTAAGGTTACTCGTTTTAAAGTAGTCAACTGACTTTCAGGTGACTGAAGTTGATGATATTAATCTTCCCTTTTGTAATTGGAATGTGCACAGCTGAGAATGTGCTAACAAGCTCTTGGGCTTTTCATCAAAGCTGCACTGACAGTGAATGCTCGGATTTAGCTCACAGATGGTAGATGTTTCTACTGGTCTTTTGGTATTGCCTCCAAAGCAGTATCACAGGAAATTACTCAAGTTTCTCCATTACTCAGCTATGAGAATCCATAACAAAGCTGCTTAGAACAGCTCAAATACATTCCTGAAAAAGAAAATATGTATTACACTTGATTATTTGGCGCTTACTGAGACTATCACACCATGTAAAATTGAGAAGTGTTTGTTTAATTTGTAACTGATTTGTTTCTTTGAAATACCTTATTATTATACTTGAGTTTGCTGTCAGGTCAGCATGGGCAGAAGGAGCATGTGGTGGTAACGGTATTCATGAGCTAAGTGAGCTGTGGCCAGGAGGCACGTGGGGGGCACATTTAGTTTTACAAGGAAGAACCTGCTGAGGGGAAGTCTTGCACAAGAGTGGGAGGTACCTGTGCCTGGCTTCTGTTTGCTCTTGAACTGGCATTTCAGAAGTGCAATGACCTGGAGCACTGGAAACAGGAGCCACAAACAGAGACTTGTCAGTTAACATCCTTAGCGACTGGGCAAGCAATAGCAGTACCTAATGTTCAGCAAGACCTGAGCTTAGCCCCAAAATTATGAGTTTTAACTTTCTATCTATATTTTTCTCTTTTTTATTAAAGAAATATTTTGTGATTTTTTTATGTGCCTTCTTGGTTTACAGTCTTTTTGGGTCAATCCTTTTGTTTTCTTGGAAGCTATGGATGTTGGAGCCATGGAGGCTGATATTCTTCCAAGAACGAAAATTTAAACGCATGCAATTAAGATCTAAGTAAGATGCCAGATTTCATGGAATTCGTGGTTCTGGACTGTAAAACCAGAAGCAGCAGAGGAACTCCAGACTGCTTTTTGAAGACAGCTTCTTCCATTTCAGTGACAGGTGTCTTCACAGAATCACAGGATGGTTGAGGTTGGAAGAGACCTCTTGAGATTGTCTAGTTTGACCACTCTCAGAGTAAAAAGATTTTTATTTTGTTTAAATGCAATAACTTGTATTCCAGTTTATCCTGTCGGTGGGCACCACTGAGAAGAGCCTGGCTCCCTCTTCTTCATTCCCACCCTTCAGGTATTTATATACGCTGATTAGATCCTCTCTGAGCCTTCTCCAGGCTGAACAACCCCAGCACTCTCAGCCTCCCCTCATATGTCAGATATTCCAGTCCCTTCATCATGTTCATGGCCCTTCACTTGACTCACTCCAGTAGCTCCATATCTTTTGTACTGAGTAGCCCAGAACTGGACACAGTACTTTAGGTGTGGCCTCATGAAGGTTGAGTAGGGGGGACTTCCATCAGCCTGCTGGCAGCAGTCTTCCTAATGCAGCCCAGGATGCTCTTGGCCTTTTTTGCCATGAGGGCACATTGCTGGCTCATGGACAATTTGTTGTCCACCAGGATCTCAAAATCTTTCTCTGCAGAGATGTTTCCCAGCTGTTCAGCCTCCAGCGTGTACTGGTGCCTGAGGTTATTCCTCCCCAGAGGCAAGACGTTTTTCTCCTTATTGAGCTTCATGATCTCTTCTCATTCCCATTTATTAGCCTGTCAAGGTTCTTCTGGATGGCAGCACACCCATCTGGTGTAGCAGCCACTCCTCCCAGTTTTGTGTCATTTGCACTTTTCCTGCAATGCACTCTATCCCATCCTCCAGGTCATTAATGAAGATACTGAACAGTATCTACCCCAGTATCAACCCCTGGGGCACATCATTAGTGATTTGCCTGCAACCACAGTTTGTGCTCAGATCACAACCCTCTGGGTCTAGCTGTTCAGCCAGTTTTCAGTCCATCTCACTGTCCACTTATCTAATCTGTACTTCATCAATTTGTCTGTAAGGATGTTATGGGAGACTGATGTCATGATAAACAATATCCACTGCTCTCCCCTGGTCCACCAAGACAGTCACTTCGTTGTGGAAGGTTACCAGGTGGTTAAACATGATTTCGCCTTTGTAAATCTGTGCTGATGACTCCTGATCACCTTTGTGTCCTTTGTGTCTTTGGAACTGTTTTCCAGGATTAGTTACTCCACCACCTACCCAGGGATTGAGGTGAGGCTGACAAACCCTTAATTCCTCAGATCTTTCTTCTTGCCCTTCTTGAAGATAGGAGGGGCATTTGTGACATTTTAAAGTTTTCTTACAAAAGTCAAATCTGGAATAGGCCATCCTGTGTGAAGAGAGGGAGCAAGGTCCGCACTGTTTCTTTTTTCTATTCTAGTCTTTAACCTTAGCTGCCTCACCACGTAGTGACAGGAAAAGCTAGGAAAAATAGGAAAGCTAGGAAAGACAGGAAAGATTCCCTGTAGTGTTGGTAGGAACTTTTCCCATAGGAAAAGGAAATATATATGGAGGCAAAAACCATCTTGTGGCAGAACTCTTAAGGAATGGAGTTTTTAAAAATGGAGAAAATGTGAAGTGGATTTCATGGAATCCTAATTGTAGAGGCATAATCTGATATTTCACTTCAAGTGCCCTATAACAAACTATAACAAACTGAGATCAGTTTGCTGCTGCTCTGAAGTTTTAGAAATCAGCTGTGACTTCTTTAACCTTTTTTCCTCTCCTTCTAACAAAGTTTTTTTAATGAATTTGGGGACTCAGACATTTTTTAAGGCAGGCACTCTACTTCCGTATAGTAAAAAAACCTTGTGGCATGAAGTATGAAATACCTAATGAAGCAAAATACGTGTGCCAATGGATTAAATATACTTTTATGAAACTGATTATTCTGCAATGGGCTATGAGATGTGTAGGCTACATGACAAGACTGCAGCTTGCAGGTAGCTGAGGCAATAATCTTTTAAAAGACTGGAAAACATAGTGCACAGAAATCAAAGGCATGGTTTATAACCATCCAACTGATAGCAGGATGGTTTATAAATAAGTTCCATTTTACTCCTGGATTTTGCACAGAAGAAAGCTGTAACTTAAATGCCAATGAATTTGAGTAGCTGCAGCTCAACACCGATAGTACAGCTTTTCATCCCCAAACTTTTCAGAAACTCAAACATCTGTATTATAGAAAATAAATTCACAGTAGAGAGGACTGCTTAAATGTAGAAAATTGACACCATTTATAAATTTATAAGTTAATTCTGAAATCAAAAGTGTTATCCATTTAAACATGTTTGCTTTTCTGCATGAAGTAACATCTGCAAATTGGAGCCAAAGCTTAGATTCTCACATTCTATGAATCTAAATTGCATTGCTTATTTATATAAAATGAAAGATCTCTGAGGTAGTCAACATGTTGTCTCCCAGGTTTTTGTTTGCTGTTTTTATTTTTCGTATGTTTTCCATAGCCAACGAGCTGCCTTAATGGAATGACTTTGGAGGTGAGTAGCATAACTGCCAAATCAAATGGACTGACATTGTATGCAAGGAATAGAAAGGGAAATCTGAGATCACAGAGGCTGGGCAAAATCATACCTTAATATGATGGAAAAATTTCCATCCCCAGAGAACAGATGAAAATTTTCTTAAATCTTTTGAAATGTGAGGTCTGTCATAGAAGTTCCTTTGGATCAAAAGTCAAAATTTGTAATTCCTGCAACGGTGTATTTTGTCCGTGCTTCCCAGTGGGAATGAATTGATCTGGATCATGCAGTCTACAGTTACCCAAGATGTATAAAAGATGCTGTGCATGCAAGTGCTGTTTGTTTCCTGTTAGAACTGCATTGTCAGAAATAGTAAAGCTGCGAGTGTTGAACAGGCACAGCTGACCTAGAGCAGAAAGTTGGTCATCCTTTTTTATGTATTTCAGTTCTTGACAGAGTGCTTATCAGGAATATTATACTGATCATCTCAGTTCCACTTATGGCAAGGCCAAAAGGCAGTAACATTGTTCTACTGTTCTCCAGTTCTCTGTTGAATAAAGAATCAAAACAAAGGTGAATGTCAAGAAAGAATAAGCATGCTAAAATTTTGTAACCTTTGCAAGTAGCTGGTATGTGACGTAAAGAGCAATTAAAATGCTTTAATAAGGACATGTTTAGAAAACAGCCCTTTTTGTAGTTATTTTAAATATGCACGTGCATGCCTACATTAAGCACAGTCTTACAGGTATAGACTTACTGGGGAGCTAATGGCTCTGTAAACCCAGAGTAGTATTTGCCTCTGCTTTTCTGGCCACGTGGACAGTGAAGTCCTTTCTTTGTGGGTAGAGTGCAGAGGGAGTGTATGTCCATGAAATGTCCTCACCCACATAATGTGTTAATTATGTTTCCGAATAAAACACAGCAATATTTTTTCTTGTATGCCTGCAATCCTGCTGAAATTGCCTTCCAGTCCCATGAAAAATCCTCGGCTTTTAACCACACAGGGAATTATAGATCAAAACTGTTATCTAGAACAGCACTAAAAAATGATGTGCTGAAATAAGTACGGGCATCTGAGTTTCTAAAGAACTTTGTTATACTGTCACATGAAATACAGCACCACTGGCATTACTCGGTGGAAGCAGACGATTTACTGGAAACACAGACCCAATCCTCTCTTCTCTGTTGCTGTAAAATGAAGGGAAATTAATATTCCTTCCAGTATTCAATCTTAGAAATACTTTCAATTTTCTTTAAACAAATAAACAAAACCCCAAACCCACCCACCCACTCCCACCCGCCCAAAAAACCCACCTAAAACTTTAATGTACTTAAAACCTGTCTGCATGTTTTGAGAATTTACCACTGCTCTTTACTGTTGGCATTTAATTCTCCCAGGCAGCTACCTTTTGGATTTTACATGTTAATTCTATCACTGTAAATCCCATCATATTTATACTTCCCTGTTTCTTAGTTTTAACTCTGGTGAAAAGGATTGAATATGAAGTATCTGTTATAAACAGTGTTGCAATATAAATTAAAGTCTTAGGAAAATGCTAAGTAGGAAATATGAGGCGGGGGGAGGCGGTGATGAAGAGGAAGGGGAGTCATCCCTTTCAAAACTGTTCCATTGGCTCTGCTGCCTCTCATCTTTCTCTGATGGTATGTCAGTGCTAAGGCAGACAGCTTAATTTAAATTGAGTGGAAGAATCACACAGGCCATTTAAGGCATTCTCTATCAGTTGCTTGAGTTGCTCTGAGCTTACTGGCCACACTACATACCAGACACTCAAGCTTGCTTCTGATCTGTGAGTCTTCGGCACCCTTCTCCTGGAGGGCTTCCGTGATTGGTCAGCAGGACACAGAGAGGTCTAGAAGGAGGTTTGGAAGTCGGACAGAGTGGAGGATCTGCAGGTCAGGTTTTCTTTTCAGACATAAGGGGAATACCCTGTTGAAGGAAATGCTTTCAGTGGTATGGTCTGGTCTAATAACCCTATATTTAACTAAAACTTGTTTTGCTTATGGCCTCTGGCAATCGTGTCTAAAGTACCTCTAACATCATGTGCTTTGTGATCCTGGAAAATGGTGTACAGGTGGGTGATTTTCAGAATCGTACCTCTCTCTTTTAAAATTTATTTCCCCTATGGACTGAGTTTCAGGATAAATTAATCTCGTCGCTCTCTCTTATCACTGCGACTCATCAGCCCTTTGTCCTCCCATTCTCTCATTTTCTGAAATAATCTGAGATGTCTCTGGGATATAGTTAGTTACTTCCTGCCACAGTTAATGATAATTCCTCATGTGAATCTGCTGTGAGGCTTTGGGAACGTTACCTGTGTGTCTCATTTTCTCTTTCCTTCTTTCCTCATTTGGCTTTCCATTTCTCTATCTGTGCTCTAAACTCCAACTTTTTTCCCAATGTTTTTCTGTACATTTCAAAGAATGTAATGTACACTCAGACTAGGATTCCATCAAATAAAGGATTAGCAAGAGACTGGGTGATCAGTCCAGACTAAGCGACTGCATATTTTTATACTGTTCTTGTAGAAAAGGGGTTTGGTCTTAGTAGTCTGCTCAATTCTGTGGGTTGGTAATAGCTATCCAGAACAGTGGTGCAAAGAGGCACCAGATTTTCCCTTACTATACAGGATATAAATAAAATAGTGATGAACATACTGTAACTAGTGAACAGAAATATGTGAATGCAATGAATGGGCAGAATTTGTCATATTGCCTTTTAAATTCAGCTGGTCTGGAAGACTGTTTGCTTTCCTTTGCAGAAGAGAAAGCTGGCCTGAATACTATGGCAGATGCGACACAGTTGCCAGTCCATTGCCCCATTTGGCAAAAATATAACTATTCCATTGCCTGTGAATCATTTCCATACTGTTTGCACCAGACTATTGGCAGTGTACGCAAACGGCGTGCAAAATGATGCAGACTGGTTCAGTAGGTTGGAATGGTCTTAGCATGTGCAAGCCATTGACTTATTATGTCATGACCAGGCCAGGTGTCTATATAGTAATAAATATCACCAACCACCATAGTGATATAGGCAGAAAGAAGAAAACTCTACCCCGATATGTGCATTAATCATTGCCCAGTCAAACCTGGTTTTATTCGCTTTGTCTCCTCTCCATTCTCTGGGATGCCTATTATTTAGAATGAAGAGTCTGCTAAAGTAAGACTCTTTGTCATGTCCTTTAAAGTTTCTTGTGTGCATTTCTACACTTTGTAGGAAAGGAAATTATACAGTTAGTTGCTCACCATCAGGTAGTGAGGAGCGGTTCAGGTGAGTCATGTAACTGAGCAGATACATCTGTTGCGCTTCAGGATTTGTACCCCTCAAAGTGGGATGTGACTGTTGGAAATGGCAGTGGTAATATCGGTTTTGTCACAAGTATAAACATATATATATATATATTTTATATATCAGCCTGTATGATTTTTTACATTTAGTAAGGAGCTTAATTTTTCAAGAGATTAGGAGGAATGGAGTAAAGATAAAGGAATAGCTGCTGTCTCTGACATCCCATCTTCACCCATGTTCCATAAGGAATATATTAGGCAAATTGTTGACAGTTTATTAACATAAACACTTGCCCTCCTTGTCCTGTTCCTAGCAACCCCTGGAGGATATTGTGTGGGACTGAATGGATTTCCTGACAGCATGCCTGTAAAACACGTGTTAGAAACTTACTATCTTGCCTGTCACGAGTGATTATTATTTGTATCAGTAATGGTTATTTATAAAGCCACTAGAAGGAAACAGGCAGAATAGTCTGCTTTGCCTTGTTCTCACCTCCATTCAGCATTCCTATTTTTTCACAGGAGGAATCAGGGCACTTAAATCACAGTTAATAAACAGTATTTCATAACAAAGGAAGAGCATCCTATTCAGAAACAGTTGTATACCTACTTTCACCAGTGTCTTAAGTTCCTGCTCTCTGAGGACACAAAACTGCTCAAGACCAGGGCACAGATCCAAACAAAGTCCACCACTGTTAGCACTGTTCCTAGCATGATTTTGGCCCGTGCCAGGTAACAGCTTCTCAGACTTCCTAGACATGGTCTGGAGAGCAGTACAGGCACAGGTAGTGTTTCCATTTTCAACAAGGCCATCCTGTTTGGTGGAAGGAAAATTTAGCTGCATGGTTGCAAGTTGTACTTTGGCAGGTGCCTCTGTGACAGTAATCTCTCTGTAGTGCAGGCAGCAAAGGTCTGTGTCCACTGATTAGAAGACAGCTGACCGCAATCCATGCTGTAAACCCTCAGTTTTACACTAAGGGGCCAAACCAGTCCAGGCTCTAGAGCTTCCTGGAGAAGAGAGAATCTGAGTGGTTCTGCAAAATGACTCTTTTGGGTGCAGTCTGACAGAATAGGTATGAGTGAGGCTTAATCACCTGTTGAGCAGCAGGTATTACGAGTTGGCTCTTCTTCAGCTGCCGCCAGCTGTGAGGATCATAGGGCTCGGTGAACAGACACTTTCTTCTCAAGCCTGTTCTCCACCTCTCACTGTAGACAAAAGCCCTGGTAAGGCAGTGGTGGCTAGTTCAGTCAAGCAGTACCCCGGCATGGAAACAGCCTGGAGACAATTGGCTTAACCCTCCTGGCTTAGCAATCAAATATAGTAAAGGTCTAGTCACTGTCATTCACTAGCAGGCAGAATGGTTGCATATCTGCCTGTTACTGGGAGCATGGCCATGTTCAGAGCTCAGGGGAACTAGAAGCCATCGCTTTGACAACAGGCGAGCAAAGGGAAAGGAAAGAAAGACAAAATTCTGTTGGAAAAAAACCACTACTTAAGTGTGAAGAAGCAGTAACAATGTCGTGGAGGGGAGAAAGAAACGGGAGACTTTTCCATCATATTCCTATTCCTTGACCCAATTCTGCTTGTTAAAACATGCACGAAAACGTATTACCTTGTAATGATTATTGCTTACTCCTAATTGAAATCTATAATCCCATTACAAATGCATCTGGACACATTTCATCAAACCATATCCTGTTGCGCAAATTGAGATCCAAGTTCGTAGCTCATTTCTAAACAAATTACACACAGTATGAGAGTCCAGGCACTGAATTCGGCACCTTGTAGCAAATGCTGCCAGTTCCTTCAGGTTAACTCAGAAACTGGGTTGCTGCTGTTTGTAATTTCTAAAGCATAGCAGGATAACTCATTTTCCAGGCTGCCTTGGATTTGCAGTTAGGCTACCTCGTGGGGATATTTTGTCTTCTGCAATATTCTACTGGTGGAGAGAGAGAAGCTTAAATATACTCTCTTTAAGACTTTCTTGCAAACTGGCAGGCATTTTCATCAAAACTGAAGGCAAGGCTGCTCAACTAGAACATCTCTTAGTCTGCTGACCATTATTTTGCAGACCTGGAAATTGAACTGGAAATACATATGATTTTAAAGTATTCTGATAAACGTACAGAATAGCAGCTTTCCCATGCTAAGTTCTACCGTTCCACCTTTCAGTGTAAGATCTGAATTTTCCCATTACAGATTTGCTAAGGAAGACAAAAAATTCAAGTTTAAGATTACCTGCTGCTTGTTTTCTGTCTTCCACCTTTTCCTGCCGCATACTCCCCTGAATACGAACACCTCCACCTCCCTCTACTTCTTAAAATAACCACACAAACCTGCTAATTTTGCTTGAAAGTTAGTCTATTATCCACGTTTTCATAATGTCACAATGTTGGACTCTAGGTGGCAGCATGTGTGAGTGAATACTAGATGTTTGTGCTAAACTACTGATTTCAACATCTCAATCGATAACCATTGTAGACTAGTCTTCCTTAAAAGCACTTATTGTTTGCTCCTCTTAGTCCCTATTTTCATCCTATAAAACCTAGTAATGTGCTTAACATACCAGTGTTGAATGAATTCAGATCAGCATGTTAACAGAGCTTTCGTGATGGTTCAAAGCAGACTCTTGTTCTCTACTGCAGCTTGAGGCACAGATGAGGGAGAGCATCACAGGGCACTCAGCCATCCTAGTCTGGAACAGAGTGGACAACACTTCGGTAGAAAATGTGCATTTTTACTGCTGTCATTGAAGGCGAGGTGCCTCTCTGTGCCTTGGCTCTTCAGTAGCTGCTTATGCTGTAACAGATGATGCCTTGTCAGGGTTATAAAAGGCTGGGGGCATATTTATTCAAGTGTGTTCCAACACAAAAACTAATATTCAGGGGCTTTTCTAGCTGTCCCTGTTTAAGTGTACTGGAACTGAAGGAGGGTTAGAGAACGTCTGTGGACTATTTTTTGCACAATATAAGCCACAGTTATGTCCTGATGTCAGATTGGGCAGGTGGATATTGATCTCTAAGAGCGAGCCTTAGGGAATATGTAAAGGACTAAGCTGATTGGCAGTACAGAAACAGCGATCTCGTTCTGTGCTCATTCTTTCATCCCAGTACACAAAGCTTTTTCTGGGATGGGAAGAAAGTCTCCATTTCTTCTTAGCCCTCACCATGTATCTGGCTAGTCTGATGTAGAACCAGGTCTAATGAAAAGTGTGCTTGGGTATCAGCAGCTAACAAACAAGGCCAGAAACATTTTTAAAGACACGTGGTGAAACTAGAACAGTAGCAGTGTATTGTGCTTGAGGTACGTGACCTTCACTTTCTGCCTGTGGTGGGTCCACACCAGCCAGCAACTAAGCACTCAGTCACTCACTCACTCCTCCTCTAGGATCTGGGATAACATAAGAAGGGTGAGCATGACAGTGGAGAGAAGTGTTAGATACTAGAAATTTATTTTGTCTAAAATAATTTTAAGTCTATTATGTAGTACAGTTGAGGAATAACAAGAGTGGGGCTGCTCCACAAGAGAAGACAAGCTAAGAACAACAGTGCGAAGAGGGGCAGCATCCACTCCCAACAGAGGTATAGACCTGACAAGTGTAGGGATGGTGGCAATTAGAAGAGCCATTTGCAGTCTAGTGATAATCTGAGATTCACAAAGCAACAAGCCAAAACAAGGCAGGAACAGAATTGAGTGCAAACATACCTACAGCATAGTTCAGGCAAGGAGCTTAACTGAGTCACGGGTGGAGGTCAAAGCGATTAAAACCTGTTGATGCACTGAGGGCCATGACAATTAATCGTCTAATTTGGACTATTGGACTCCTAAAACTTTATTGGAATAAAAATACATTCTTAGCTTCATTTATATTGTATGTTCTCTTTTGCCTATAACAAGAGTTTGATGTAACAGCATTTTTTTTTTTATTCCAACAGCTACATCTCTAATTATAGCCCCATTGCCATAGGCAAATCTGTGGACATGCCTATGCCCTGATATAGTAAAAACACGACCACTCTCACTACCTGGGCAAATCTCTTTTGGACTGTTTCCAGTGATACTGTGTAGTGATTAAATTGCTTTTTTAGAACATGTGTACAGTTATTGCCTTAGGCCTGGACAATTGGATCCCTGGGTCCAATGAGCACAGCCCCAAAATAGTTTTCCCGTAGCAGTCTGGTGTTGCAATGCTACCGGCACTACTGGCACTCAGAAAAAAAAAAGGGAATAAATGTATAAACAGGACACCAGTCCAAGCACTTATCCACATGTCTACACATACACATACAGCCGCATAAAATAAAACAGATGATTAAATTTACTTGTTTGGTGTTCCAGAATGGGCACTGAGAAGGGAGTGAGCTTGATACATGAGGAAAATCTGTTAAACTTTGATTACCCTCAGCCAACACTTCTGCTCACCTACCTCCACAGCTATGTAAATAGAATGTTACTCTCTGTAACCTATAAAATATGAAATATAGCATCTGCTAAAATTCATATTTGTCCTTTAAAATTTCATTTGTTTCAGGAGGTGTCTCTTCTTCTCATTAATACCAAACAGGCAAGGACTCAAAAGTGATGCAGATGCTTTTTTTCCAGCTGTTAGCTTCTGTTTAGACTTTCCATTGTGATGCTCTTGCTTCTGTGATTAGCACATGGCTGGGTATGAATAGATTTACAGACCAGAATCCTTAGGATTCCTATGCGGGAAGAACAACAGAGTATACCACATACCTACCTTTGCCTCAGTCTTATGCTCTGGGCAATAAGCAAACAATCTGAGCAACTTTTCAATATCACCTAGCTGAATGCTGCAATATCACGTTTTCTTGTTCTATAATATCTTCATTATAATCCTTAGTAATATGCCCAGTGATACTGTGCAATTTTATAGGATTTATTTTGTGCATGGAGCACAGTGCATATATATTATGCTTTCATTTGAATATATGCGGTATTGAATATAAGGATATTAAATATTTTCTATACACATATGCATAGATTTAAATCATAATGAAAAGAGGTTAAATGTGGAGGTTAAAAACAGTCATTTCTTGGGAAGTGATGAGCTCATATACTTAAAATATTGTTTTCAAGCTCTAAAGGTTGTCATGCAGAAGGTGGAAGAGGATTTCAAGTGATGCCTGATGCAGAATGCAAAATAGTGGTCTGAATTCTGACTTGATAAGTGGATGCTGTGCTCAAGGAAGCAGTAAGCAACATAGGCATAAACTGGGTCAGCTTCATGGGAAGAAGTTAGTCTGAAGAAGCAAACCAAATATGAGCTGTCAGTGCAATACTGTTAGGGTGATTCCCATAACCATTACTGCCATAACCATCCTTATTTATGTCAGAGCCTTTCAGAGAGACTCCTTATTTCGCTTATACTGATTTTCTTGTACCTAGGCAAGAAGGTGAGATAGGTCTCGATCAAGTCCTAGTGTGAATGCAGTAACCTGTTTGGTCATATTTGGATGTGGGTCTCTGTTGTTTTTAATGAACTAAACTGAAAAACAGATTCTGAGCTCCCTCAAGTTATGAAAATTATATTCTGATTCTTGCTGAGGAGAGCCTAAAGCATAAGCCTCTCCCTGAGAAAGAAGGTTTTTATTATAAAAAACCTCCTAAATAGACATGCTCAGGCTAACATTGCTCAGTCATCCTCAATTTGTTTATGGAAGATTATCCAGCCAGAAGCAACAAAAAAGTTGTATTTATGTTCTCTCGAATACAAGCTATGTTGTGTGTGCTAGATTTACAGTCCTAAAGCTGTTGGTTTGATGATTTGCTGTAGAATATAGAACACATAAACACATAGATACTGTGATGATGAGCATGAGTGAAATTATAGAATTAAATAATTATGTAGAATGGTTCTGTACAATTTATTTGTTTCCTTGGAAGTCACTGAAAACACATTCAGTTGCTTTTAATGACCAGTGGTGGTTCCAAGGCTTTTTAGTTATTACAGATCTCAACAGAAAATTCTGTAGCAGACTTGTGTGAATGTGAGCATGTATATAATGCAACAGAGGGTCAAGAAAACATATATCATATATATACAAGAACGTGTAGGTTTTTCATTGTCAAAATAGTACAAAAAGATGAAAATATTTGCTGCTGTATGTTGGAAAATGAAAAAAAAAAAAGTCTATTCCTTTAAAAAGGACCTTGTAACTTTCTTTTCTTTTTTTTTGCATTTAGCCTAAGTGCATATATGCCCACTCTGTAAGTTTGTGGTTAGCACAAGGAATCCTTACTGACGGTACCATGCAAACACATGAATACATAATTACTCTGCAAGTTATTTAAGGCTAGTAAAAGTGTATGCATGGGAACATCTTACATGTTCAAACAAATTATTATGTTTCAACACAAACCCTAATGCAAGGTGAGCCTCAGAAAAAAAGCATGCCAGCTCAGTCATCACAAAAAGGTCCTCACGGGAAAATTTGAGTTTCTTTTGGCACTACATTCCCAGTCCCCCTGCAAGTGCAGTTCTGAAATGTCTTTCTCTCAGCTTTAGCCTTAGGCAGTAACTCTAGTTTGATCTACAGGACAGGTCTAACACTCCAACCAAAAAGAATCAATATTCCTAAGAATAGAATTTTCACATTAGTCTTTACTTAATTTCAAAAGATGCCTTGAAAGTGTCATTCTAGGATTTCTCTTTCTCTCAACAGTAACAAAAGTCCTAACAGCAAATCCTATACCTCAGCTGAGTGTCACAAAAGGCCAGATGGACTTTATCCATACTGAAAATTGGCCAAAAGAATTCTTTTTTGGAAGTCCTAGCTCCTTTTGGCAGCCCCTTCACAGACCTCATCCCCCTGAAGCTCTGGGCTGCTTCTTTTCCTCAGCAAACCTAATCTTAACTGGCTACCATAAGCCTAGCCTGGGCCATAGGAGAGGAAACCCTCTCTGTTCAGAAATATGCTTAGATAAATATGATACAGTTCCCCAGTCGTAGCACCAGCTCTTACTTAACAGTGGAGGGTATGTTGCAGCTCCACAACAACTTCATCTCTGGGTTGCCTTTGTCTCTAAACCACCCCTGGCTCTAACACGAATGCTTGGCTAATACGTATGTCAAAGATGGTGCTCCATGCACAGATTCAGTGTTCTTCCAAGGAGGATATTAGAATATGTCCATGGGTTTCTTCGTTAGCTACTGTCCAGATGCAATCAAACTTAGCTTTGGACTTTCAGTCAAAACTAATCTTAACCCAAACCCTAAAATGAACCTTAGGAAAAACATGGCACTGAAGATGAAAAATTCCTAAGGAAACAATTATTTTTGCACCGCTCAGTTCCTTTAACAGCTCTCTAATGACTGAGAGAAATACCCTAGAGCTACAGCTTGAGTGGTACAGAAGAAGGACTATCTGAAAAAAAATAATCCTGTAGGCTAGATTTCCCCCTTGAGTAAGTCCTTTTCTTGGTAAGATGAAGGAGGGCAGTGTCTAGGCTTATTTTATGGTTGGTGTTGCATTTAGGAATAAAATTACAGTTAAGAGAAAAAGAGAAACTGTAGGATAACTGTGTTTAGGAGTCTGGAAAATCCTCTAAGAAAAGATACCACTGACACTTGAATTTTCCTCTCAACGGTGTGGACACTTTGATAGGAGCAGGAACCAGGGCCAGGGCAGTCAGCCTATGACTTGAGATTCTTACCACAGAAATCCAGTTGGAGTAGAGCTGCAAAGGGTCTACCACAAGAAAGCTGTACGCTGCAGAAAGACTTGTCCCCTGGAAGACTTTTTCATCCGGGCTGTGGTGCTGGTTCTTGGAGTGGGGCTCAGCCAAGACAAAGGCCAAGTCCAAGCGTTCGAAAAGGGTGAAAGCCACAATTGGAGTGCAGCTGCCTGCCCAAGGAAGGGGTAGGCTGCAAACAGAATTGTCCTCTGGGAATCTGTTCACCTGAACACTGTCTCAGTGTGCTGGGATAGGATCCAGGCAAGGCTGCGGTCAAGATTAAACCTTAGGTTATGGTTAGGAAAGAGAGAAAGCCTAGCACTGTGGTTGGAGTAGTGCAGAGAGGCAGCCAAAGGAAGGTGTGGGCAGCAAAAGCAGTGTCCCAGAGAACATTTTCATCTGGTGGATCTTCAGCAAAGGCTCAGCTGATACTAGGATTAGGTCTAGGAAAGAGACAAACTGTAAAACTAAAACCATCCAAGTTAAGATGAACCCTATGCGAAAACCCAGTGCCATGACCCAGATGAACAAGTTGTCTAGGGAGAATTTTTTATGCAGCATACACCTGCAAGTGCAGCTCAAGTCTTTGTCTCTTTTCTAGCCCAAACTGTAGCTCTAACCCTAGGCCTGGGCCCCATGACCCACATCAACAATGTGTGAGGGGAGAAGTTCTTCTGCAACCTATGCATTCCTGGGCAGCCCCTTTGCAGCCCCAGTCCAGCTTCAGCTGTAGGACTTGTCCCTTTCCTCACCCTAACCCTCTGCCTTGTCCTAGGCCTTGTCCTTGGCTGAACCCTAGCTCAATGCCCAGTGCCACAGCAGGGATGAGCGAGTCCTGAGGGGACAGTTCTTTAGGCAGCCTTGTTTTGTCACCCCCTCTGTAGCCTCTCTCTAAGAGCAGCTGTAGGCTTTGTCCCTTTCCTAACCAATACCCTAAACCCTGACACTGGTCCTGGGCCTCACATAAGCCATTGTCCAAGACCCAGTGCTCTGGCCCAAACGAACGAGTTCTTAGTGGACAATTATTTTTACAGCTTTCCCCTCAATTTTTCAGCCTGTTTGCAGCCCCAGTCCAGCTGGAGCTCTAGGCTTTCTCTTTCCCCTACCCGTAAGGGAATCCTAATCCAAATCCTAACCTAGGCACACGCTGTACTTTATATTCACATTCCCAGACAAGGCAGAGCTGAGAAAATTTTCAGGGAATTTACTAATTCTTTTACACACCCTTTCCCAATCCCTCGCCCCTCCCCCCCGACTATTTTGTCTTTACTTTGCAGCCCTATTACAACCAGAGCTCTAGGTTTTCTCTCCTTCTTAGACCTAACCCCTAACCATTGCACTTGGTGATGGTATCAGCTTTCTCACAAGTCATAACCTTACCATGTTCTGACCTTTTTGCCACCATTTGCACTCCCATCCCAGGCTCAACTATTTCCATACCAGAATTCTGGTATCAACTTATCCTTAGTTTGCTGGAACTTTAAAGCTGTACTTCTGGAGTTTCCTTTTCTCTCTTTCCTTAATTTTATGGACAGAGACACCAGTTCCATCACAGGTGCTGTATTCATCTGAGGACCATTCTGTCTATTCAGCCTCAGCTCTTGCTTTCCATTGTTGGATCTTTTTCTTGCCAATGTAGCTTTGAGTTTTCTCTTTGTCTCAACTCCAACCATAACCCTAAGAATAGGGGAAGCTTATGGCAAGGAAATTCAACCCTTGTCAAGACAAAATTTTCTCAGTACAGAGATCTTTTTGCAGATCGAACTTTTCTTTGTCAGCCTCTTTTCAGACCCCTTCCACTGGAAATCTCAAAATAGAGAGCTGTTTGTTCTTTCTTAAAATCTGTACCAATTTTTTAACCTACCCTACCAGCTAGCCAGTGTGTGTGCTCTGTCCTAGTGTTTGGTGTTTGTAGGTATGAATTCTGTGTTCATAATTTCTTTCTCCAGCCCTATTATCCTACAGTTGTATCTCTAGGTGTTATTTCTTTCTTTTAACATGTCACTTCAATTTTAAATGTTACCTTTGTTGCACTATGACAGCATTGTATGTCATCAATAAAATCAAATAATAAAGAAACATTTGAGAGAGAAGCATAGATTTCTGTTTGGGTTTGGCATTTTTTCCCCTACAGAAAAAGTGTCTTTGAATTCCACTGTGGACTGCACTCCATAAGAAAGATGATCATGCATGCCAGATTTTCAGGAGCCCTCAACAGCTCCAGCCAGATCCTTAAATCATCCAGTTGTAAGGCCAGCGTGCTACAGTACTCAGTTATAAGGACCACCTTTGAGATGTGGAAAGTGATGCTGTTTTTTGGATAATATCAACACTACTGTGGGTAGAGAAGCATGCAAAAAAAAATTTCTTATGATCTGTTATTTTCTTTTGGTGGCTTTTGTTATCTGCTTACGAGTGGTTTTCCATTGCTAAATTGTTGGTTAATAGCACTTTTCATTTAACTCCCAGCAAGTTAGATTCACATCCGTAGGAAAGTCCGGACCTGTAGGGCTGTCAGTACAGAACAAAATTAAGTATCCATAAATTTGAATCTATTATATTTTCAGTTTGACTTGAGGGGGTGAATTTTTGTATTTTTTTCCTCCTGAATTGCTTAGAAATAATGTTATACAAAGCACTTTTTTATGGTTAGGCACCTCATTGAGAGTACTTGCATTTTATTTTTATTCTTTTGCTACATAACTAACTAGAAAGTCATATTTTGTTTAAATGGCTTGACTATTTTGAAGCTTCGGAGAGAATTATGGGTTAGACTGTGGCTGTTGACAGTGCTAGATGGCATATTTGAAGAAGCTTTCCTTTTAACCATTAGATAAAGTAAGTTCTGTTAAAAGTTTACTGAAGGAAGGGTATAGTTTTCTCTGTGTTTGAGTCCTATCTGGAAGTGCAGTAGTCATCTCCCATAGTCGTAAGGAAGTCAGCATTTCAGCAACAGTGAGGTGACTTCTAAATGGTAAATTAGTTGTCATTTCACCAAGCCTAGGCTTGCATAGCTTGTTCAAATGCCTGCATATTTTCGCGCATGTTATTCCTCCCGGGTGGTGGTAGCTTCCTGGGAGAGGAGATTATTTTGAGCAAGCAGGTGTTTTTTCTGTATTTCATAGGTCCTTGCGGGTACTACACACTGTATGCAATTTCTCAAATATGATGAGGCAGAGCTGATTTTTCCTTGTTAGCAGGTACATGAAAATACAGAAAAATATTTCAAAGTTTATCTGAAGAAAGCTAGTTCAAGGAATAGAAAAAAAGCATGGACTTTTAAATTGGAAACTAGGCATGCAGCGTATCTTTCCTCCAAGTTACATTTCCAAATAATCTTATTTAAGGATTCTCAAATGAAAATCAAATCTAACTTAACATAAAACACATATATCCATCTCCTTTATTGTTTCAGAGATTTCTTTTATTTATAATCTGAATCAAGCACTCGAGAAACAAGTAGGATAATCTGAAGCTATCACCAAGAGAACTTTTGCTGTGATACTTTTAATATAAGGTAGACATGCTGGAGGGGAGGGATGCCATCCAGAGGGACCTGGACAGGATGGAGAGATGGGCCCAAGCCAACCTCATGCAGTTCAACAAGACCAAGTGCAAGGTCTTACATCTGAGTTGGGGCAATCCCAAGCACAAATACAGGCTCGGCAGGGAATGGCTGGAGAGCAGCCCTGAGGAGAAGGACCTGGGGGTGCTGATTGACAAGAACCTCAACATGAGCCAGCAGTGTACGATCGCAGCCCAGAAGGCCAACCGTATCCTGGGCTGCATCAAAAGAAGTGTGGCCAGCAGGTCAAAGGAGGTGATTCTGCCCCTCTACTCCACTCTTGTGAGACCCTACCTGGAGTACTGCATCCAGCTCTGGAGTCCCCAACATAAGAAGGACATGGACCTGCTGGAGTGGTCCAGAGGAGAGTCACGAGGATGATCCGAGGGCTGGAGCACCTCTCCTATGAGGAGAGGCTGAAAGAGTTGGAGCTGTTCAGCCTGGAGAAGAGAAGGCTCCAAGGAGATCTTATTGTGGCCTTCCAGTACCTAATGGGGGCCTACAGGAGAGCCGGGGAGGGACTTTTTACTAGGGCATGTAGTGTTAGGACGAGGGGGAATGGCTTTAAACTGGAAGGGGGCAGGTTTAGATTAAATATTAGGAAGAAGTTTTTCACTCTGAGGGTGGTAAGGCACTGGAACAGGTTGCCCAGAGAGGTTGTTGAGGCCCCATCCCTGGAGGTGTTCAAGGCCAGGCTGGATGTGGCCTTGGGCAACCTGGTCTAGTGAGACGTGTCCCTGCCTATGGCAGGGGGGTTGGAACTCGATGATCTTCAAGGTCCTTTCCAACCTAAACCATTCTATGATTCTATGATAAGTTTTGATTTAATCACAAAATATATATAACTCAATGAAAACTTGCTGTGTATTGAATCATTGTTCAGGGAAGCAAACTGCAACTGTATATTGTTTCCCCTTATAAAATGTTTCAAGATTTTAATGAAAGTTCCATATCATTGTGGCACATTCATTCACTTGATATCAAAGATTTACACTATGAATTTCATGTGGTGTCCAAAAAGCCCCAAACTTAAGTTGCATTTGATTAGCAAGGGTTGCACTCAGGAAAACTTGCTTTTTACACATTACCATTATAATTTTAAGTAACATGGCAAAAGGGGATTTCGGCCTTCTCTACATTCCATTTTGATCCTCAACTTTTTCTAAAGATCAGTACAACTTTATACATTTGAATTACCTATATTCTGCAACTTCTAATACAAAAGGGTTAATAATCAAAATTTATGTAGATTCTTAATTTCTAGCATAATATGGAGAATTATTATTGCACTAATTATATTCATAGAGTAATATATACTGTGCTATTCATTTCTCATGGCCTGAAATATTAATTAGATCTGATTTGTAGAATGGCGGTTCACACATATGATGACTTAAATTCTTAAATGGTTTCAGATAATAGATGTCCAACCAAACCTCTGTATCTGTTAAAAATATACTTCCCCTTCAAGGGCTATATTTGCAAATAGAGAGTGTAGAGAATTTTTTGTCACAAGGCTTTGGTGTAAATTCATATCTTCTGTTACACAGGAAGTATGTACTGTGTGACTGTATGATGTACACATATGCACATACATATATTTGAGCAATGATAATGTCTTTCTTGTTACTTACCTAGTTATTTCATAGGAAGAGTTCATGAATTACTTCTTTTACTAAAACTGACTGGAGAACTGTCCTGAAAAAGGACCTTGCATGAGCACGTGGGAGCACTGTCTCCTAATGGTGTTCAATTCTGCACCTAATTCTCCTAGGTTGTTATTTCTCCTTCAATATGAAAGAATGGCCACTGCTGCCCTTTAAACCCAAACCTCTCAAAGGTCTTTAGAGTTTTCCGTTTCCACAGCAACATATCGATGAACTCCTTCAAGTTTGTCAGCATCTCTTTTAGTAAAGTCCTGTGAGATGAGCATGGAGTACACCATGTGCTATCAAAATCCCATGCCTTGTTGTTCCATAATGTGCTGCATTTGTGAATACAACCCTAAATTGTATAAATCTGGTTTGCAGCCATACAACATTGCCAACCCCCGTCTCATTCACTTTCAGCTTTCACCCCAGGGATTTCTGTATCATTAATCTTACCCAGACCTCTCCACCAGACTGAGTGTTTTTGTATCCGTTTTTAATTGGATTTCCCCAGGTATATTAGGTTGTATTTTTTTCGGAAGAGGAAACTCATTTTGCTCCTTTTGGCACAGATTTCTAATCTCTCTGTGTCTCTTTGTGTCATGTCATCTAACTCATTGCTTTTCGTGGCTCCGTTCAACAGGACTGTTTTCAGATAACTGTCCTGCTCACTCTATCTCCCTGATCATCCCTGAAAAGCTAACTGAAACCAGCACTAACTGATCTCCAAAGCCAACCAGTAGGCCATTACCTTTCACTCCTGTCTAGGGTGAAAGACTCCATGATAACCATTTTTACACTACCCAATTTGAATGATTCCACAAAGCAATTGCAGTTTAACTTCTCCCCCCCCCCCCCCATTCTTTCTCATTTCCAAGTGTGAATGAAGCCATTCCAGATCTATCTGCTACAAACAGCAACATGCCTCTAAGCCCATCTTCCAGCATGGGCTGTGGGCAGTATAGAATACATTTCAGTAAGGTGAGTACAATAACAGAAACCAACAATAGAAGTTGCAATCATGAATTTATTATCTTTATTATTAGTTTATGACTGCAAGTGATGATGAAATTGTTGGGGTTTGGAGTACTAAAATGTCTTCTGTGTCCAGAGTATCCATTATGCTATATGTTTGTAGCTATTCCTGGATGATTAAAATATAAATGGGGAGGAAATAATCTGATTTGCATAATAACATGAATGACTGATTGTTGTTTTTTGTGTATCTGTGAACGGTAATGGTTTTTTATGTATTATTAAAAATTCATTTTTTCCTGACATTTAAGTGAGACAAAGGTTGAATGCAAAATGATTCTCGTGCTCTTCAGTTGGAACACCCACAATATAAAGAACTCATTAGAAGGAGGAAAAATATGGAAGATTTATTTGATTGAATAATTCAAATCTTGTATCTGATTAATATTAATTGCTCATATTATTTTAATTGAATACATAGAAAGAGGTGAATAAAATCAGGTTAGAAGTGAACTAATAAAAGGTATCTGTCCTGTAAAGTCAAATTTTAATTAATCTGTTAGTGTATCAACCTTTTCATGATAGTATTCTGCAGCTTTGGAGTTATTAGTTTTATCCGAAAGCCCTATAGGCTGTTTTTCATCTGTAAGTGCTCCAAATCTGCAACACATCACTTGGTACTAACATTCTCCAGTTTAATTCCTGTGTTGGAATGAAAAGCCACAAAATGTCCCATTGTGCTATACAGTAATGTGGAAATTATATCAGATGCTGTAAGCAATTTATTTTTCTTTTTGGTTTTTTTTTTTTTTTTACACCTTTGGAGGCATGGTTTGGGTTCTGACCTGCTGCAAGGCTGTGTGATGCCTTGTTGCCATGCAGACAGTGATTATAGTGAAGGTGGGTCGCAATTATATTGAACTAGTCTGCTGATATTCACTTTTGGTTATTATCTTCATGTGGAGTGTTTTCATTAACTATGCACTGGAAACATCCTGACTGAAATAAGCATCTTCTGCTATTTGATTTGTGCCTATGTGTGTGTGAATGTGTAACGATTACTGCAGTACTTAGAGGAATGCCAGAATAACATGTAGTCAAATGTGAAATTCACCTCAGGGAAATTATATACTATCAAAGAAATCAGTTTCTACAAAACCTTTTAATTGCTAAGTAGTCAGAAAGAAACCATCAAAACATCCATAGCAACCACTGTCAGGGTGGCTGACCAAGTGAAAAAGTCTGCTGTGAGCTCTGTTACTATGGATATATATGAAATACATGCAGGAGTTTCTAGTTAAGTTTCATTTCTTGTAAATTCCAGACCTTTGGCATGTTGCTTATAGCCAAAATGGAGAGCCAGATCTTTGATTGCTGCATCTGTCTCATTCATCAGCTGCAAAGCCAACAAAAGGGCACCAAAATGGAGTAGCTGACAATTCCCAGGGAGAGGGAAATTCTCCATTAGGATGTGTTTTGGAAAGATATGGAAAGGAATAGGAGGAAAATCAAAGGTGTGTAATAGGCAGAAGCAGAGCGAGACTTCAGATAGAAGTAAAAAATGGATAGCTGTGTGGCATTGCTGGAGGATTGAGACATGCGTCCCCCTTAAAAGCAGTACAGTTGTACTCTTCACACCCGTGTAGTACCATCCCTGAAAATACTTCTCAGGTTCATACCACGTATGCAGGAGCAAACTTGTCCGCTTTTGGTGCCAGGAGGCTTATGAACACTGAAGAATCTGTCCTTTGGGAACTGAATTTACTGAGAAGCACTCCTACAACCAGCTGCCTGCTGCAAATAACCTTACACAGGTCTCTCAGCTCTGTAGGAGATGGAGTCTCACAATTTTTACAAGGTACTGTACAGATACATCAAGCTTTTGTGTTATGAGGTGGCTGGAAAATACTGGGTGTATTAGTGATTTATATTTTCTCATCTCTGAGTTCAATGTGTAAAACACTAATGCATTAGCAATATTTATGGATGGTAATAAAGAAGATTAATTCACTTGTAATGACTACTGATGAGCTGTTTTTCCTTAATACTTCCTTTTTTATAAGAAGATTTAAGTACCTAACACGTTCTATTCCATGGAGAGAACACAAGGACTTTATTACCTTCTTGTATTATTCAATATGGGCATGAAAGAAGGCTAATGGCATCCTGTGCTACAGTAGGCAGAGCATTGCCAGCAACTCGAGGGAGGTGATCCTTCCCCTCTACTCAGCACTGGTGAGGCCACAGCTGGACTACTGTGACCAGTTCTGGGCTCCCAGTTATGAAAGAAACAGGGACATACTGGAGAGAGCGCAGTGATGGGCTACAAAGACGATTATGGCACTGGAGCATCTCTCCTATGAGGACAGCCTGAGAGAACAGTTCAGTCTGGAGCAGAGAACGTTCAGGGGGGTCTCATCAATGTACAGAAATACCTGAAGGCAGGGTGCAAAGATGATGGAGCCAGGCTCTTTTCAGTGGTGCCCAGTGACAGAACCAGAGGCAATAGGAACAAACTGAAACACAGGAGGGTCCCTCTGAACATCAGGAAACACTTTTTTCCACTGTGAGAATGACCAGGCCCTGGCACAGGCTTCCCAGAGAGGTTGTGGAGTCTACATCCTTAGAGATATTCAGAAGCTGTCTGAACATGATACTGGGCAACCTGCTCTAGATGGCCCTGCGTGAGCAGAGGGGTTGGGCAAGATGACCTCCAGAGGGAACTTCCAACCCGAGCCATTCTGTGATTAAGCTAGAGTGGTATTGGTGAGGATGGGATTTTGGAAGAACTGCAACAGACTTCTACCCAGAAATGGTAAACATACATGCTGGAATTCCTCTAATGCAATATGGTGTATGGCTTCTGCCTCTCTAAAAAAAAGTCACAAATACTTCAAAGAATTAAATGTTATGTGTGGCTTTGTATGTTGACTATTTGCAAGAAATGAGGGATTTCCAATACGTATGAAGAGTCTTGCAGATCTTACTAATTTCATTCATTTTACCACAAGTATTAATATATGCTGTGTCTTCTCATTAATTGAAACTTTTATTTACTTTTTGCTGTTTCACCAACCAAGGAATGAACAGGAGAAATCCCAACAACAGATCACCTGCTTTCTATTAAAAATAGATTCAACCACCCACTGTGTCCAGCTGGTAGAAGTGGCACTCTTCTATTAAGATTTGCCCCTTTTTTCTCTTCCTTCATAAATCCTGCCCAGAACATTCATATAGTAGTCAGTAACCAGACTAAACCAGTTCATACCAGACTAACCCAATTCATGCCAGAATAGCTTTATCAGTGTTCATATGTTGAAAGCTTTAAGAAGCTGAAAGGATGCCCAAGTATAGAGGTAGCTCACAATAAGAATGCACATAGTGGCCAAGAGAAAGGCCCAGCTGGCTGGAGTCCTGTTTCTGCTATCCAGTAGTGTATGACTAAAGAAAAAAATTATTAGAGACTGTTCCTTCTTTGTACCTTCTCACAGTCAGTAGTGCTGCAAGCTTCCTGAGCTGCAAATTCCAACCAATTCAATGACTTTAACAGCTGCAGTGGGTCAAATATCCTGTAAAAGCAGTATGTTGTAAAAGAAACTGGTTTGCTGAGAGCCCTTGCAGAATATTACTTGTCCAACTAGTAGGGATGATTTGATAACCAAAAATATGGCTGGATTCCTGATCATCTTTGCGTAAGTTGGAGCAATTCTTATCAGGAGCACAAGACCAGTAAATAAAAATTCGTCTCCTGCCTCACTTGCACCACATTTATATTTTACATTGCTAAATGAATGCATGCAAAATGTTTGCTCGATCATAAGGGTTCAGCACAAGTGTATGTGGTGGTAATGGAACTGGCCTTTGATGAGTTACTGTTATGGTTTGAGAGACCCATAACAATTTGTTGTCACTTAGACAATCATTCTATCACCCGATGACCCCTCCCCACCTGGGAAAGGGAAATCGGGAAAAACAAGGAAACCTGGGAGCTGAAGTATAAACAGATTTAATAGAATAAAATTAGATAATTAACATTAACAGCACTAAAGAATCAATATTGATCCCGACACCAATACAGAATATGCAAAGATTATACTCAGCCAATTCTATCAGTAGGAAGCTGTGCACTCCCAGCAGTGGACAGCAAATGTGGGACACTGCGAGTGCTATGGCTTCAGGAGGAAGGGAAGGCCTCAGGGCTCTGGCACCAGGGCATGAAGTTGTAAGGATGGCAGCCATCAAGGGAGAGAGAGAACTTCGCAGCAAACTTTCTAATTTTTAATGAGTATGACGTTGATGGTATGAAATAATCCTGTTGGCCAGCTTGGGTCAAGTGCCCGGGTCTCACTCTTCCTCATCCCTGCACCTGGCGAGCTCAAAAACACTGAGACCTTGAGACCCACACACCATAGCTGGCTGTAAAGTAAATATTTTCACAAATTCAGACACTGGAGTCTTCTAAAAGTGCAGTTTTCCCAAGTATTAGAAGAGAAATTAGTCCTGTGTCTCTCAAACCAGGACAGTTACTGACGTTACAGAAGACAGCCAACTGTCTAGTACTCCTTGCTAATCTCCCCTGAGAAACCTCGGAAGGCCTGTAATTTGATAAAGGTTACTAACTCATTTAAAGCTAACTCTAGATCTGAAGAGTGCTACCTATTATATTTCAGTCCAAAGCCTGTTGTTCGTTTCAGTGGCCAGCCTGGCACAAACCACGACAGCCCTCTAAATTCAGACAGAAGAAAGACTATCCTTGAGACTTCAGGTTTGTGAGGATAAAGATGAAGGTTCTGACAGCCTGAATTCCACTTCAGCCTCATTGTACAGTGCTTCTTATTAACCACTCATCTCTGAGGACCTACCAGCTGGGAACAGAAAATGCTGGTCAGGAGGATTTGAATGTAATTTATACCACCAGAATCTGTGCTCATGCAAAAGTTGTAGTGCCTACCGTAAGCTTTCAGAAGCCCTAAAAGACATAAAAACCAAAGTCAACAAAGTGGAAAATCAGTCATGGGAGAGCTGCATGATAGGGTAAGACTATCTCAGAATAGATAACATACCACACTTGTTAAAAGATCATTTCTCTTGGAGAGAGAATATCAGACAAAAAGTTTACTTCTGAGGGGAAGAAAGGAAGACAGAAATATCATTAGCAATCTGTGTTTGTGATTTGTGGGTTGCTGGAGGCAAAAAGCAATATTTTTAAGGAAAGACATATGATGTGACAATTTTATGATAAAAAATGGAGTGAAGAGAAACAGAAGAAAAGATACATCTTGATTTTTTTCTAAAACCTGTATCTCAGACTCTGTTTCTGTCACCAGTGCTAATAAGTTAGGTGGTCCTTGTTGAACAAAGGTCATTGTTGTGGTTTCACTTACAGAACAAAAAATATCATTGTTGAGCAAACCTAAAGAGATCAAAGACAGAAAGAAAAGGGATAAGGCAAGGTCTTGCGACTCCCTCTGCTCTGCTCATCTTCAAACAGGGAAGTGTGTAAAGTTGAAGTGTGGAAAAGAAGCCAAATATTTTTTAACTTCTGGACATGGAAGAGTTTCAGGGCTTCCAGCCACTAGTTTGAAAACACGATCTCAGAGAAGGACCATCATTGGCTTATCCCATCTGAGTAGCTGACTTACTGCATTACTGTTTTCGTAGTTCGGTGAACAATTTAAAGATGTGTATTGCTCTCTCACAGCTGTATACCCAAATGAATGGCATCAGCTTGAGAAAGGGTACTGATGTGCTGAAGCAGCGATTTGCACATACGACTGCTTGTTGCGTTCAATGAAACAACTTTTGCCAATGGGAGCTCCACATTCCTCCTAACTGTGAGTACAATTTTATAAGCTCAGATTAGAGCCTACCTTTGAAAAAAACGACACTGTTCCTGGGCAATTCTTAGTATATATATCTCCCCTCTGGTACCATCTTGGTTTTATACTACTAATAATTTTTGCTTACTGTTTATTTTTTTCAGGTATCTGAGATGTGCTTTGTTTTGTCAGTTTGAGACAGGGACTGCGAAAGTACTGAAGATGCTTTGCACTTATTTATAGTGCCTTCAGGTACTTTTCAATTATTAGTTAACACTATAAATAGTAAAGGTTCAAAGTGTTGGCAGTTTTGAACAGTTGTATGAGTTTCAAACGCTCATACAATAATTAATTACCTTACACATAACAACCTCACAAGTATTTGCTGTAACCATAAATCATTGTATTCTCATGTCTTCTGCTAGTTTTGCAATTTAGAGTTAGTTTATGAATCAGTCCATATTATCTGTGTCCCAAGTGCAGAGATAGCAAGAGAAATTGTAGATCCACTAGATGATATTGAGAGACTGATTTGTGGTAGACCCTCACATCATAAATTTGGTGGATGCCCTGTTTTGGAGATTCACAGTTCCAAGTGAGTTTGTGGCATTTCCAGGAAGGTTCAATGAAATTTTTCCTGTCAGCTGCTATTCAGAAGCTTCTACAGAGGGGAAGTCATGTACTGGTAATGTGGAGTGGATTACTAAATTGCTGGTCCATAAGGAGAATCAAAGCTACTGAGCACTGGCAACACTGCTGCTTGCTTGTTTACCCTCTAGCAAACTTTGCATTAATTAAAAATTCTGGAAAATTCTTAGAGAAACAAACCATCCAGCTTGCAGAAGCAAGCTGTTGAAAGGGAGACTGAGAAGCCAACATGTGGCTAGATTGCTGGCTACAGTTGCAGAATATCTTTAAGTCTTAATAAATAGACAAATGGGCCATCAGAAAAAAAGAATCTTCTTATACATTAGTTAACATGCAATGCAAGAAAAACAGTAGCAATATTCAGTTTTGTGATATTCATGCTGAGGAAGAGACTGTGAAAGCAAATAAATGGGACACCATTGTTAGAAATGGTGTCTGAACACAGGAGAGAGCAATTTGATGAGTTCTGAGACAAAAACTGCAGATCAAAAGATGTTCTGAAAACTTGCACAGTTAAGAATTTTTCCATTCCCATATGATTTTAGAGAAAGAAATCCCTAATCAAAGGCTGAATCTTTTGTGGAGTGTGTGAATCCAGCTTACTAGGGAGATTTATGAGAGGAGCAGCTTTATCTCTATATCTATTCTATCTCTGTCTCTATTCTATCTTGAATTTCAGGGAGAGCACTGAAGTAAAATAGCCATCAGTTTGGAACAGGTGTATTAAGCTAAAGGAAGACACAAAATCAGACAAAGATAGAATAATGGAGAAAATAACCCTCATAGGCTAGCATGCTGGAAAGAGCAACAAAAAATTCAAGAAGAAAAAGGACTGTCCTTTGGGCTATCCCACAGAGGAGGGAGGCAAACAAATCCAAGTCAAATCCGAAACTGCAGGTAGCCCAAGTATAGAAAAATTCTCCATATACAGTAACTGAAAATATGGAGCTTTATAATACACAGAAGCATTATAATATAATGCTTATATATAATAATTATAATTATAATGCACAGAAGCGTGTCCAGTGGATCTGTATGTTCTCAGCACGCAGACTTAGCTGTCAGCAATTCTACTGCCACATTTAAGACCAGTCCAGTGACCAGTTAGGTTCTTGGTGGATAGTTCAACCAGCTGTAGCATCTTCTCAGCGATAATGCTAAGTGGTAATGTTAGCTTAGAAAAATGTGATGAAGTCGTGTTGATATTTATAAAGCACTGTTCTCTGGTCAAATAAAGATATCAATAAGAATCTCATATAATAAAAAAAAAAATTGGTAGACTTTGGGAAAACCTTTTTATTCAAATTCCCATACAATAGAAATTTGTTAAAAAAACGTGGATGTCAGCTACCTTGAAATATGCTGAAGCTTTTCTTTTAGAGATAAACATAATGGTCATAAGGCCATGGTATGAGGTTCAACAAGGCCAAGTGCTGGGTCCTGCACTTGGGTCATAACAACCCCATGCAGCGCTACAGGATTGGGGTGGAGTGGCTCGAAAGCTGCCCGGCAGAGAAGGACCTGGGGGTGTTGGTGGACAGCCAGCTGAATATGAGCTGGCAGTGTGCCCAGGTGGCCAAAAAGTCAACGGCATCCTAGCCTGTTTCAGGAATAGCGTGGCCAGCAGGACTAGGGAAGTGATCATCCCCCTGTACTCGGCGCTGGTGAGGCTTCACCTCGAGTACTGTGTTCAGTTTTGGGCCCTTCACTACAAGAAGGGCATTGAGGTGTGGGAGTGTGTCCAGAGAGGGGCTACAAAGCTGGTGAGGGGTCTGGAGAACAAATCTTATGAGGAACGACTGAGGGAACTGGGATTGTTTAGCCTGGAGAAGAGGAGGCCGAGGGGAGACCTTATGACCCTCTACAAGTACCTGAGAGGAGGTTGTAGAGAGGTAGAGGCTGACCTCTTCTCCCTGGTGACAAGTGATAGGACGAGAGGAAATGGGTTCAAGTTATGTCAGGGGAGGTTTAGATTGGATATTAGGAAACATTTTTTCACTGAAAGGGTTATTAAACATTGGAATAGGCTGCCCAGGGAGGTGGTGGATTCACCATCCCTGGAGGTGTTTAAAAAAAGGGTAGATGTGGTACTTGGGGACGTGGTTTAGAAGTGGTTTTGTCAGGGTAGGTTAAAGGTTGGACTTGATGATCTTAAAGGTCCCTTCCAACCTCAGCAATTCTATGATTCTGTAAAAGAGAAATTAAAAATCAAACATTTTATGTTCAATATGCTTTCTATGGAAAAGAGACTTGAGATCATACAATACCTCCATATTTGTGTGCTAATATGGCCTTTGGGGTTCTTCTCTTCTCTGATTGTTTTTTGTACAGTTGATGATGACTAGCATGAAGAGTCAAGTGTCCTCAGCAGAAGACTCATAATGTGTTTATCTTTTCACTCCTAGCAAAGAAGTGCTCTTAAAGCAGCTGGCTACATTCCTATAGAGTTAAGGCAGAGGAGTAGGTGCCTTTCAAGATCTCTGTGAGGAGAGATCTTGATGACCATAGTTTAAGTATGAAAGTTAGCTGCACAATAAGTGCTTCTAAAAGCCTACAGAAACACCTACTTCTTTCCGTTCAGTGATTATTGTGGTAAAGCACTTATAGCAGCATCACTGGGTACCTAAAACTGAGGTGCAAATGACAGGCTTCAATTTGCTTGACTGCAGGCTAGTTCTCCAGTTTTATGAAAATATGTGGATAAGTGAAGGAAAAGTACGTAGCATATGCAATACCTGAGGCAAAAGCACCTCTGGGAGCTCACCCAGTGGAGCCATGGACAATCCATGTGGGAAATAGATTGAATTTCCAGCTGGAGTTAGCATTTTTTTGCATACTAAAGTCTATGACATAGGTTAAAAGTTCTTGGGAAGCCAGACTTCCTTAGTGCTGGAGCCTGTGGAGCTGCATGCTTGTTTGGAGTGATTTTTTACTTTGCCATAAGACTGATGCATAATGCAGTTGGCACTGATGATGGAGTATGGCAGAATTACACATATCATTAATGGGAAAGTACCTATCCTGTGGAGCAGCTTGAGGTGCTACATATGTCACTTGAACTGACTGCTGAAGAACATGATATACTTGAAATGTCTCATACACTTCAAAGAACTGAACTGCATCAAACCTTCTGTATTTTACAAACTAATACATTTCATTTTGTTGGAAATGTTGAAGGCTAATAACTTGTCTTTAGCTATGTCAGTGGTTCCCAGGCCACAGGATTGCAACCCAAGGTGAGATCACGAACACAGAAGCAATGTTACTGAAGAAAACTTTGGAAATCATTGGACTGAAACATTGTTTCTCTTGAAGACATCAGATCTGCACTTGAAGAGAGTGAGGGAAGATGAATTCACCATTTCCCTCGTGCTTAGATTGTTACAAATGTAAGACTTTTTCCAATTTGAACGTGACTGGCATTTTCTGTTAGATTTGAGAGGTCTTTAGTAATTGGTATCATTTGGAAACACACATACAGCCTGAAATAGTCAACTGCCATCTGAACAGGAGCTGCACGTGCCCTCTACTGCAGTACTTGACTCAGAGAGTGGGAATCCTAAACCCTGTTCACGGCTTCTGTGTCCACAAAATAGTCCCTCCTTCTGTACTATATGTATTGCACCTCCCACACATTTTAGTGTAATGTATCCTGCTCAGTTTACTGAGCAATTTACCAAGCGCGATGATGTTTCTTCATCATTACTTAGCATTCCACTTACCTTTGCATCATTTGATATGATTTTTTCAGCAGTGGTTTTATGTTATTTCCCTACCACTGAAGAAGACACCAAATAGTGTCAGCTGTATTGTCAGACCTTGCAGAATTTCCATCAAAAATTGGTCTAGGCCGGTATTTTTAAATATCTTTTTCACTGGATTGTATCAACTTCTCTAGTGAGAAGGTCTGTCTAATTTTGTAACAGTTTCCACGACAAAACACTAATGTTTTTTACACCGCAGTTGTCAGAGATGAGAAAGCCTTTTCTAGTCTTGCAGTAGAAACACTAAGTGATGATCTGCACTGACTTTTGGGGGTTTGTCGGTAGGATGATTCTTAATTCATTAATCATACAGACAGCTAATTTTTAAATCAGAATTTTAGACATCAATACTTAAATATTCAATTATACCTCTGCAGTTATCTTCAAACCTGTAATCTCAGCCAAAATAAAATCTTATTTGTTTGACAAGACCTATTTTCCTTCTAGCCACAGCAAGTTACATTAAATGTACTCTTATCTTTTAATTCTTTCTCCCCTGCATCATGTTCTGATCTTTTCATAACAACAAAGGCAAGGGGCATGATTAAGAAATGATGATTTAATTGATTACATCAAATAGGAAACATGATGCAATAGAGGATGAAATTGATAAGAACAGAATGCAGTGTAATGAAAGAGATATGACTTTTTCACGTTCTCCTCCACATTTTCTAAAACAAAAGCAAAAAAAATAAAAAGCAAGAAAAATATCCCATAAAGTATATTTTTTAATAATGAGAACATTGCTGAAATTTTTCCAAGAATAATCTCATTTTTGAGAAAGAACTGGTGTTGAAAAAGCAAATGCGTAGGAAATGTATCGAAGAGCATAAAAAGACCTCTCATCTCCAATTTTCATATTGGACCGATCAGAAGATTATCTTTCTTTGCCTTTTTTGTTAAGAGGGGATAAAGCATAAAGCAACACCTCAGTGACCCTTGGTTCTCAACATGCCCTCAATTTTATTATGCTTTGATATGTAATAGTTCTTTGCTGATGTGATTCAGTATAGCTCAGATAAATTCATTGCTCAGATGAATTAGCTGCTTTAAATCAGTTAGTAATCTAGCCTGAAATAGATCATTCCAGTTAAAGAGTTGCCAAGCATCAGAATACGCCAACCATGTTGCTTTATATCCTGCCATCTGACTTTTCTGACTTTTTTTAAGAGTCCAGCTATTCATGCCTGTCCTGCCTTTCTGAGGCAGTGCCTCAGGTAAAGACTCAACACAGTTATTTCCTCCGAGAATCAAAGGGAACCTGTTCTTTCATTCTGTATAACTATCTCATTCTCCTGCATAGTCTCAAATAATCAACTTGCATCACACCAAGAGATTGCCAGGAAATTTTTGTTTTGTTTCTCTTAGGTAGAGGACACCAACTTCTACCCAACATAAATTTTCTATAAAACCACGTTTTTATGTTGGTGTTTAAAAAAAAAAAAAATATCCATTAGGAATACTTAAACACTTCTTTTTGCCAAATTTGAAATGTTAGCTTCAGTTCAGCATTAATCTGGATCTCCTCCTGTCACTGAAATTTCATAACATCTGTAGATTAGGTGCTTAGAGTCCTGCCTGTAGGCAGTCTGTAATCTATGTTCCCCAGATGGATTATAACTCTCATGATGCCGTATAGTAGCCTTTTGATTGAAACATGTGAAGATTCATAAGTGTCAGTGCATTGTGAAAGATGAAGTCCTGACACTGAGCACTGCTTATGAAGTAGATTATGAGCTGGTGATGATACAGCTCCTGTGAGATCATGTGGGATGGCAGATAATCCAATTTAATGTCAAACTGACTCATAAAACAATATTTAGCTATTTCTGAATCAGATATTTTCTGAACTTTTTGATGAGAAAAAAACTCAATATTTTGACATTGATTTGGAATGAGAAGATGCTTTTTGAGGGGATTAGAAATTCAAACTTTTGCTTATATTATTTTTGCAGTATAATGTGATAATCCAAGGGCTACAAAATCCTACTGAAAGGGCAACCTGACTCACAGACTCCCTTAGATCATCTTATTCCCTCCTTCTCCATCATCCCACTAAATCTTTTTTTTTTTTCATTGTCTTCCTCCTACTACTTAAGCGATGAATTTTGCAGGCATCAGGAGTGATGGCTTTCTTCCTTTCCTTCTTCCCTTTACAAAAAAAGCTTTGGTCACTGGAAGTAACACAGCCACATTTCAAACACTATTAAGGGAAACTACCAGTCTAGATAGAGACTATAATTTTTTTCCTATTTGACAGATATGATGGACCAAACAATTCAAAACTACTACTTCCCTTTTTCTTCGCAACCGGTAACTCTTAATGGGAAATTGGCCTTCTGTAGTAATTCCCAATTGAAATGATAAATGAGCTACTGCAAACAGAAAAAATTTAGTGCAGCATGATCACAGAGAAAGGGTCCAAAAAGGTCTGAAGAGCCTTGCTGCAGGATAATGACTGTCAAATAGTGATAACTCTTGCTGTCAACAAATAACATTAACAGCTCCTGTTTAATGAATGTAACATGAACTAGACTGTGACACTGCAGAGATTAAAAAGCTCAACACTTGCGCAGTCTACAGTTCTGTAACTGGACTGCATTTTGCAGTTTTGACTGCTGGATCAGGCCTTAAGTTAAAAGGATAAAGGTTTCTTAACAACAGTAACTTTCTATTGTTTGGGTTAAGAAAGGGAAAAAACCCCAAACTTAAAATGAACCTGCCATTGTGGCTTCACTCAAAAGTTTCAGGCATCAAATAAAAGAAATTGTATTTTCACATAGAAATTGGAGCATTTGGAATTTTTCCTAATGTTATTTTAAAAAAAGCAGAATTTAGCTAATTCCTCCATCTAGCATATGTAAAGCTTTAGAGTTCCTGAGAGTATTATGTATTTTTAGGTGTTTCTATCTAGATTCCATACAGAAAATTCTTAGTTGTCAGCTGCTCTTGGCCTCCCCACAAAAAAACTTGTAATCTCTGTGGCCAATTTTAACTAAATTTGACAGACAGATAAAAGTCAGAAAGATACTTGTTTCCTATAATTGTCACGAAATAGAAAGATAAGAAGAAAGAGAACCAGAGTAGTTCTCCACTAAAGGAAAGGGTGAAGTCAAAGATGAATCATAGAATAGTTTGGGTTGGAAGAGACCTTTAAAAGTCATCTAGTCCAACCTCCCTGCAATGAGCAGGGACATCTTCAACCAGATCAGGTTGCTCAGAGCCCCATCCAACCTGACCTTGAATATTTCCAGGGATGGGGCATCTACCACCTCTCTGGGCAACCTGTCACAGTGTTTCACCACCCTAAGTATAAAACATTTCTTCCTTCTATCTAATCTAAATCTTCTGTCTTTTAATTTAAAACCATTATGCCTTGCTCTGTCAAAACAGGCCCTGCTAAAAAGTTTGTCCCCATCTTTCTTATAAGCCCCCTCTAAGTATTGAAAGGCCACAATAAGGTCTCCCCAGAGCCTTCTCTTCTCCAGGCTGAACAACCCAAACTCCTTCAGCCTGTCTTCATAGGAGAGGTGCTCCAGCCAACTAATCATTTCTGTGGCCTTCTTCTGAACCTGCTCCAACAGGTCCATAACTTTCCTATGTTGGTGACTCAGAGGGTGACTGACAGAACTCAGAGGGTTGTGATCAGCGGCACAGAGTCTATTTGGAGGCCTGTAACCAGTGGTGTCCCCCAGGGGTCAGTACTCGGTCCAATTTTGTTTAATACATTCATTAATGACCTGGATGAGGGGACAGAGCGTATCCTCAGCAAGTTTGCTGATGATACCAAACTGGGTGGGGTGGCTGACACCCCAGAGGGCCTTGCTGCCATCCAGCGTGACCTGGACAGGCTGGAGAGCTGGGCAGAGAAGAACCTAATGAGGTTCAACAAAAGCAAGTGCAAGGTCCTGCACCTGGGGAGGAAGAATGCTAGGCACCAGTATAGGTTAGGGGTGGACCTGCTGGGAAGTAGTTCTGAGGAGAAGGACCTGGGGGTTCCAGTAGAGAGTAAATTATCCATGGCCCAGCAATGTGCCCTTGTCACCAAAAAGGCCAATGGAATCCTGGGCTGCATAGGGAAGAATGTGGCCAGTAGGTCGAGGGAGGTCATTCTCCCCCTCTACTCTGCACTGGTGAGGCCACAACTGGAATACTGTGTCCAGTTTTGGGCTCCCCAGTTCAAGAGGGACAGGGAATTGCTGGAGCGAATCCAGCGAAGGGCAACTAAGATGATTAAGGGCTTGGAGCATCTGCCTTATGAGGAAAGGCTGAGAGAGCTGGGACTCTTTAGTCTGGAGAAGAGAAGGCTGAGGGGAGACCTTATTATGGCGTACAAGTATCTAAAGGGTGGCTTGAAGGAGGATGGAGCCAGGCTCTTTTCATTGGTTCCAAGTGACAGGACGAGGGGCAATGGGCACAAGTTAGAACACAGGAAGTTCCGTTCAAATACACGGAAACACTTCTTTACGGTGAGGGTGACAGAGCACTGGCACAGGCTGCCCAGGGAGGTTGTGGAGTCCCCTTCTCTGGAGATTTTCAAGACCCGCCTGGATGCAGTCCTGAGTAATGTGCTCTGGGCAATCCTGTTTTAGCAGGGGAGTTGGACTAGATGATCTCTAGAGGTCCCTTCCAACTCTGAAAATTCTGTGATTCTGTGATTCTGTGATTCTGTGACTCCAGAGCTGGATGCAGTGCTCCAGAGCTGGATGCAGTACTCCAGGTGGGGTCTCAGGAGAGCAGAGTAGAGGGGCAGAATCACCTCCCTTGACCTGCTGGCCATGCTTCTTTTGGTGCAGCCCAGGATACGATTGACCTTCTGGGCTCTGAGCACACATTGTCAGCTCATGCTGAGCTTTTAATCCACCAATACCCCCAAGTCCTCCTCGGCAGGACTGCTCTCAGTCCCTTCATGCCCCAGCCTGTATTGATACCTGGGGTTGTCCGAACCCAGGTGTAGGACCCTGCACTTGGCCTTGTTGAACCCCATGAGGTTCACACAGGCCCACTTCGCGAGCTTATACAGGTCCCTCTGGATGGCAACCTGTCCTTCAGGTTCGTCAACAACACCACTCAGGTTGGTGTCGTCTTCAAACTTGGTGAGTTTGCACTTGATCCCACTGTCCACGTCACTGATGAAGATATTAAACGGTTCTGGCCCCAATACCAAACCCTGAGGGACACCACTCGTCACCTATATCCATCTGGACATTGAGCCATTGACCACTACCCTCTGGATGCAACCGTCCAACCAGTTCCTGAGCCACCTAGCAGTCTACCCATCAAATCCTTCTGTCTCCAATTTAGAGAAAAGGATGTTGTGGGGGACCATGTCAAAGGCCTTACAGAAGTCCAGATATATGACATCCATAGGTCTTCCCTTGTCCACTGATGTAGTCACTCCATCATAGAAGGCCACTAAGTTGGTCAGGCAGGATTTGTCCTTGGTGAAGCCATGATGCCTGTCTTGAATCATGAAATTTATGCCTTATTTCTTTATGAACTTTGTATCTTGTGTTCTTTATGAACTTCATGTCTCAAAAAATGAACTTCAATAAAGACACCAAAGGATCCACATGGGTGAAGGAGATTGGAATTAATTGCAGGAAAAGCTTATACCAAAATTCATGTTTTCCATTCATGTTGGCTCATGGCATAGAGCCATGGGAAACCACCATGCTCGGACCTATACATTCTGGCTTCAGGTTGGTCATGATGTGGAAAGAGCTAGAAAGTTTTTGCTCAGGCTTGTGGGACAGCACTTAGGAATCTGCTGTTTAAAGTTATCCTAGTTTGTTTTGCAGTTCTCCGAGGCTGAGGACCGAGGCAGGAAGCATTTTTCAGTGAGTCCTGGTCAGTGGCTGAGTATTACTGGAGGAAAGAAAGGAGCAGTGAGTCTTCATGACAAGAACACCACACTGCAAGGGGCCCCTATGGTTATGAACAACTTTTTCATGCCTGTCATTTTAAAAGGCTTATTAAACGTGTGACCTTTCACACCACCTGCCCAAGAGGATGACAAACACCCAGCAGCAGTGGTCTTAGGTGCTGAGCATTGAGTTTCCAAGGCTCATCATAAAAACATCAACATAAAAGTGAAAAGCTTTCAAGGTGTTTTATCCCATCTGTATTATCCTATCTATTGTCTTTGCAAATTACCCACCTCTATGGCACTGAGCTGTGTCTGGCAATCAAAGAGTACTTTTATCCAGACCTTGTGACTATGCAGATAGAGCACAAAGGAACTATTAACTATTGCAGGGGTTTCTTAGGGAAAGGCCTCAGTTTTACAATCAGGAGTATAGCTGTGTTAATGACAGGAAAAGAGTAATACACCCTTGAAAAAAAAAAAATCTGTGATGGAAGGCAATTACTCTCTGAGCATGATCAGTGGACATGAACACTGCTTAGCATAATTGCTTGTGTAGCTAATATTGCCCTTGCATGTTGCATGTTCTTTTCCTCTGTTTCATTTAGCTGTGGTGAAACATGCTCTCAGGAAATGCTTCCGCCAGAATTTAAGCTGGCCATCAGAGCGATGCCACGGTCCCGTCTTCTGCCCACAGACATGTAGTTCCCGTGTTCCCCTCTGGTGCCACTGGTGCTTGGGAAGCTGTGAAGAAAACTGACTATATAGCTGGTTTGCCACCACGATATACACCTATACAAACATAGGCCGAATTAGATCAGCTCACTGATCTGGCTCCTTGGTTTCATGAATGCCCGTGTAAGCGCTGGGGAGACAACAGGTTGGGAAATCAGGGGTGCTGCAACTCCCTGATTTAAGTCAGCTGGAACTGCACTTGAATACGATGTCCCTAACCCTTTAAAGTCACGTTCGGTTGTCTGTCACTCTGAACAACAAGATTTTGACACCAATAAAGACTGAGCAGGCAGGGGAGTTGACACATGATGTAAAGCCAGTCATAGTCCTTCTTTCAAACTGTCATTGCGTGCTGGTATGGGGAATGAACCAAGTTTCCTTTTTCTTCAGCTGCATCTGACCTCCCCCTCTCTTTCTGCCAAGGCTTTTCCAGCCTCACCGGACCTGTACAGTCCATATCTAAGCCATTGCTTGCATATGTAAAAACATGAACAGCAATGCAATGAAATAAACAAATTTATTGTTATTTTCTAAAATGCATCACTCACAAATATGTTTGAGGGTTGTTTTTTTTTTTCGTTGTTTGATTCATACTAGCCAGGAATTGTTAGCTCTTGAAAGAATAAGCAGTGAACTCACACGCATATCTTTCAGCCAGTCCTTTATTTTGTATCATCTTCTGTATCTTCATAAAACAAAATCTTGACTACTCTAAAGCAGGCTGGACTTGGGTTCCTGTTGCAGAGGCTGGCAAATGTAAACATAAGTTTTATTACCATGAAGAGAAAGGCTATAATCTCTCATATCTCTTTTGTTATGTACTCAGTGCTAAATTGTCACAGCCCTTGTGAAAAAAAATTAGTTCTCTTTTGCTGGTGACAGAAGCTTCCCTCATGAGAGCAGAGTCATGATTTCCTATGGATTTGTTTCTTTGTTTTGACGTCTAATAGGGGGTGACTTTCTTTGCAGTGGAGACACAAATGGAAGGTTTCTCTTCTACTTGGCTTCTCCTCAACCGCACCCCCAAGCATGTCAGAAGTGAGTATCTTTGAGCTTTACCTCTTTGTCAAGATTTTTAGAAACTGGCCTCTGAGTTCAAATTATTTCAAGGATCAATACATAGATCAACAGAAAGAGACAAGATCACATAAGGCTCTTTTCCTCTGTAAATGAAGCTAAAAAATGGATGAATCTTGGTGCAAAGGAAAAGCCCACTCTTAGACACTGGTCATTATGACTGGAATAATCCTAATAGCAATGTGATGATTATCATGAGAGCTTTGACAGGAAGGAACCGATAATACCTGCCGAAAGAGGAGAAATCTGAGGATGGGCTAGTCCAGGTTGCAAAGCATGCTATGAGAAAAAGGCAAATGAGAAGTGGATAAAAGTATAATTTCCTTCATTCTTTGGTAGACTTTCACAGAAAGACAAAGCATAGTGAGACAGGCTTCCGAGGCTTCTCTCCCATTCTTTCTTTCCTGGGAAGAAAATGAAAATGCTACTTTATTTACACTCTTCTCAAAGCACTTCTGATTGCCTGTGTCTGTGTGTGTGTGTTTGTGTGCATGTGTGTATTTGGGGGTAAGAAATACCTGCCCACACATGCTGATATATGCACGTGCGCAGTCACACTTACATACAAGCGTGTGGTATGTTTTTCTATGCCAAATATCTCCAGTGACAGATTGCCATTAAAAATTGATGAGGGAAAATGATGATTAACAACAATAAAGGATATGTTGGCTCATTCTCTTTTAAGCTAAAGTGTTTGATGTTTTGCAATTTTTCAGTTTGTCTTTTTATTGATTTTTTTTCATTGCTAATAACACTAAATTCAATACAGTTTCCAGGTATATATTTAATAAGATACCCTAGTGATATTCTCACTATAGTGTCAAGCATGGTATGAAATAAAGAACCTTATTTTTTAAGGTGTATCCAACCGTGTGAAATTAGCACTGAAGAACTAAGTTTGATTTGCCATTCATGATCAGAGGAAGCAGAATGGTGAGATGAATCCTTATCCATAATATATTCATCTCAACTTATATGCCTTCATCTGGATTCTGTTTAAGTTTTCTTGAAAATAGTTTTCCTGAAAATAGTTTTCCAGATGTTTAAACAGATGAGTATCTGTAACTCCAGGGACAAAAAAAGTCACATTTTTAAAGCTTCATAATATGATAGTTTAATATATACTAAAAAGAAGCACTTAACATTTTCCATACAAGGTTAGCACACATCGTTCTTCGTATGGAATCATTAGCCCTACTGGGAGACTGTCTCACTCCCTCTCTGTTTTCCTTTTTTCTTTTTCCCTCAGACAATAAAGTCATTCCTCCTTGGCATCTAATTCAGTCTCTCTTCTGATTCTGACCCAGAAACTATGCTTTATTGCCAGATTATGGGTTTAGTGTGATGTTGACCTCCTGTATTTGTGGTAAACAGTTGAAAAAAGAGCCAATTCAAGATAAGGATCAGATAGAATTTTTTTTACATTACATGCTGGCTTGGTGAAATCTAAATGTTTCTCAAAAATAATTACTTTTATTGAAGTGCTAATGAAACTGTGGGATAGATCTAATGAGCCATTCTTGACATATAGCCTTCAGCTGGAAATTTGCCAGAGTTTTTGCCAGTTTACTTACCTGATAGATTCCAGCTCTCAGGCTTCTTGGTTTTGGAGCGCAATTCCACCAAAATAATGGACTACTGTGAAGCTGAGGTTCTATTCCTGCTTGCAGAAAATTGTGAATTTTCGTTTCCAAGAGGGGAAAAAAGCATCACTTGAAATATATCTAAATCATCTTTTGTGCTTTTGTGCTCTGTTAAGTGTACTGAGTCATTCTCAGACTGACATCAGCTTGTGTCTTCAAAACTTAGAAGTCCCTGTTTCTGACATACAATGAATAAACCCCAAGTAAATGTTTATATAAAAAGAAGGAATGCATACACACATTTCTGTTTTGTCTTGTGGATGTCAGGGTGCAATGAGGGACAGCTGCTCCCTAAAGAACAAGGAGCTGAGGGTGACACCAGCCCAGGCAGTGTCCACACCGATGGGGCTCCATCTCACAGGGTTTAAGCACGGTGGGGCAGGGCTGGGTGCTGGTAACAGGGTCCATTGAGAACCCCCAATGTGGTAAGCAGTGAACCAGGTCCAGGGTCCAGCCAGGAAGTCCAATCAACAACAGAAGGAGGCAGGGTCAGAGTCAGGACTGGCAACACAGCTACAACATACACCTGAAGGGTCCAACCCAGAAGCAAGCTACCTACAACATAAGGCCCCATCCAGAGGGCTGGAACAGACACAGGAGTGGAGACTGTTACTCCTGTGGCATTTTTGGGGCAGAGGCTGACGACTCCAGGCTGAGCAGGAATGCGGATTCTGGGCCTGCAGGCAGGGGACACACCTCCCCTGGATGGATGTTAGAAGACCGTGCAAGCCTATTAGGATCAGATCTATAGAACTGGTGCCCAGAACCCAGTGTCCAAACTGTTTATGTACCACTTCACATCAGACCTGGTGTAGTCTGGTTGTGTGGGCTGACCATGCTTTGGTATTAGGATCAGATCTGTATCAGATCTGTAGAACTGGTGCCCAGAACCCAGTGTCCGAACTGTTTATGTACCACTTCACATCAGACCAGGTGTAGTCTGGTTGTGTGGGCTGACCATGCTTTGGTGGCTAGAGCATGTCCTGCATTTGTGGAGCTCATCTTCCAATTTAATGTCATCTGAAAGAAGTCCCGTTCCTGTATTTTGAGTTTGTTCTACATTGTGAACCTGAGCAGGGTAAGTGGGGACAATCTGGAGATTTGCTTCAAAAACACACTCCTGATCTAAACTAAAATGCTAAAGTAGACCACCCAGAATCCCTCTTTAGCTTTCTCCTACCAGAGTTTTATCTCAGGCAATTTCCTTATGGCTGAGAACAGATAAAACTTTGAGCAGATTCTCTAGCTTCTCTTATCTCCAGATGACCTCTATTATTTGAACTTCAGAAATACCATAGAAAAACACCCAGAAGACTGATGGTTAAATCGTACTAATGCAATCTCTGATCTCTGAGAGATCTTGTGCTGCCCAGACAATGCTAGGCTGAAAAGCAGTTCCCTTCAGTGTAAATATCTCCAACAGCCAGACCAATTAGAAACCACAGAAGGAAGCAGAAATACTTAACAACGATGCAATCAGGTAACGGCAGGGAGAGCCATAAGCGGTGTCTATTCCTTGCTAAAGGTCGGAACTGCTGCCACCTTTGAACCTTTTAGCTCTGACTTCAAACTTAAAAAGTGAAGAGACATGCACAATGGCCCTCAGAGGGTTTTAAATTCTGTGAGTCTTCTGAAGTTCATGCTGAACTTCACAGGTGGAGGTCAGGTGTCATCCTGCTTACTTGGCATGTCTCTGCCAGACCTGCAATCTGACAGTGATCCATGCGGGTGGGTTGTTTTGCAGGTAGAGCCACTAACTTATCTTTTCCATCCCTATGTAATTTATCTGAGTCAGAATGAACTTTATGAGTTTGGCCCAGAGACAAAGCAAAGATTTGGGCCAGCTTCTTCTACTGCAGGGGGTGGTTCACCTCTACTCGTTTGCAACCTATGAATTTATTAATGGATCCAAATATAGCCAGTGACCTTCTGTGACAGATGGTGAATCATGTCTTACTTCCAGTGCATAAATTAACATTTTAAAAGGCTTTTTAAAACACTGTTGACTTTAGCTCGTGAAACATAATAACAAGGATTTGCTGAAGTCTGATGCTATAAGTTTGGATATGTTGAAAATTCATTATCTCAGGAAAAAATTTAGTATTAGTGTGCTATTAACAAGGACATTGCAAGCTGCCATTTGTTTTAGAATGATGTATGGTTTATGATGCTGAAACTGTCATCACAGACAAGTCACAATGATTTGCCTTGAAGATGATTTATGAATCATGACTCTAGAGGAAATCATTTCTCTCCATAGCTTGATGGAAGTCAGTTCCCTTGGCATTTGCTTTCATCTGGAAGGGTATCTCATGGCCCTCAAAATTTTGATCTAGAACCTCCTAAATCCCACCCCTTTGATTTAATAAAAAATAATTTTCCCATTTATTTGGATATAAAGGGGTTAATTATGCTTTTTTTATACCATGTTTAAGAAATATGACCAAAATATGGTAACAAACAATTACCTGGATAAGATGTAGATAACTGAGATGAGCTGAAGTTATATATCTGAGCATGACTGTGAAGTAGAGGATCCAGTAAACAAATATAAATGTAAATGCCTTGCAGGATTTTCCCTCACCCTGAAAAACATTGCATTTGCACCATAAGAACAATACACACAGAGCCCTAAGCAACTATTCAAACCACAGGGCACAAGTGTTATATACAGCTACTATAGTTTTATTATGTCTTTTCTCCATTTATATCATATGTGGGATAATGCCCATCATTGTCATCTCTCATACTGGAACAGCAGCCTGCTAATTTTGAATGCCAGCAAGAACAGAGAACAACCAAATGCACATTCTTGCCCTTCCCTCGCTCCTCTTCCAGCTGCAGGTGGGAGGATCTTTCTCTTGGATACAGAGATGTTGCCTGATGAGATTTGGATTCTTTTTCTTCAACTTAACTGATTCTTTGTCTGAGTCACTGAGATATGTTCATGAACTGCTCATATGTGAAGCGTGGAGGAAGCACAGGGGACATTAAGTATCGTTCTGTTTAAATATAAACAACTCAAACAAAAAATGTATTTGGATGGATGCAAAAACTCTTCAGCCCCTCTCTTTGTCCTACATTACATTGCAGAACAAGAAATCTCAGTACAACTGAAATGCGTTGTACAGTGTGGAGCCCCCAAGAAATCTTCCTTAATTCCCGCACTCCTTTTCCTCTGTAAAAAAAGTGCACCTATGCCATGGTGCCAGGATGCTGAAGAGGAAAGGATGAGATCTGACCTAAGGCAATTCAATGCTGTTATTAGTAAACATGAAGTAATGACAGAATATATACAGACTTTTGTGGATTACTGTGTAATTACACTAAGCAGATCTAAAAGTAATTAACTAGGAAGCTGCAGTGCTGTTTAGAAGGCAGAAAAGTCATATATTCATCTCATAATCACATGGATACCACATGAAAATTAATTACCATGTAATTATATGATCAGTATTTACCATATTCAAATAGTATTTGTGCCCCTTTAATTTGAAGTGCCACTTTAATTTTAAAATATTAAATTACTAAACCTCCTGTGACTGTGATCTAAATCTAGAGTAGTAATCGCTGTGTGTGGTAAAGCACGTAAGAAAAAAAGTCACTGAATGCCGAGTGACCCAGTTCACTTTCTACATGCACAAGGAAAAAAAAATTCTGCCTGATGGAATTTCACTGAGTGTCCCTCTTTTGGATTATTTTTTCATGTGCTCTTTAAATTATTTCTGTTTTGGCAGACCTAGAGGTTTAATCTAGCCTAGTTCAAGACAGCAATTAAGTGTATGCTCAAAACCAGCTAATCTGCTTGAAGACAGGAAGCTGAGAATATACTTTAAGGTCAGGGCAGGATTCAGTGCTGTGTTGCACAGGAGTAAGTCATGGTTCTGCGCCTATGTTTTCTCGGAGGTAGCACAGCAATTGGCAAAATTTAATATGCTGCTCTAAAAAGGCGGTTCAGACTTTGACCGACCCTGGGTTACTCTTGCCAGAGGAAGAGGGGGAACAGAAGAAAAGGGATAGAGATGGATGAGGAGCTGAGAGAAATCCTGGGGAAACCGGCTTGCTGTTTTAGTTGTGACAAGAGGGATGGCAATGGCAGAGCAAAGGGTTTGAAGCTTTATGGGGGTCGAAGCACAAAGCAGTGGCCTTCACCTTTCTGCCTCTCCTGGGTGGGGGCAGCAAAGCAAGCTGATTTTTCAGGGCTCTGAAACAGTTATTGTGAGCAGTGAGCCGTATCCAACTCATCCTCCCCAGCAGCGTCCTGCCCAGGGCATCTGCCTGCTTTGCCTGTGCCTTGGGTCTGCTCTGTTTTCTTGAAGTGAGAAGTATTTTTGCTTCGCGTTGGTAGAGTAGAGTTGCTTTGTACATGGGATCCTGGGTGGTGGCCTGTTACCCTGTCTCAGCATTGGAAAGCAGAGGTTGCTTTTGGAGTTGAGGGGAAAAACTACTATCTCTTGTTTTTCAGTTGTCACTGAAATATAATTGCTGTGGGAACGCGTTTATGATAAGAATATATGCCTTACAGTAATTTCTCTGAGACCATCAGCTATCACTGATATTTGCGAGGTGATAATATTCAATCATTCATCGACACTTCGGGTGACAGAACAGAAAGACTTTGCCTACCCTGAAAAAACCCTTGAGAATTAATACAATAGCAGCACAGAGCAAATCATTGACTTGGATCAAATGAAAATTAATGAGCTAAAGTGGAAGAGTCTATAACACAGTGCCTGAAACTTTGTAAGACTTCCTCCCGCTCTCTGACTTCTTTTTAATACCTGGTTACAAGTGGTATGTTCTGTCAGTGCTTTGTGTATCTGGACACTTGCGTCATGCTCCGCACAGGAGAAATTTGGAGGACTGCACACAATGCAAGGCAGCAGGGAATGAGGAGGATGCCCTTCCGAAATCCTGAAGCCGGAATGCAAAGATCTTCATCACTGACTGTTCCTCTAAGGCAACTTGTTGTGTCTGACCTCTCTTTGAAATTTACATCATCCAGAGCTGCTGGAGAGCAAGTATGAGATGTACAGAAAATCCAAACCTAGATCTGTGTGATATGGCTGGCTACTCCTAAACCCTCTTGATCTCTGGCAACTGAAATTCCGGGTCTTGATCTGAAATCTTCTACTTTCAATAACTGCAAAATCAAAGGCTAGAGAGGACTGTCGGTTGCCAGAGCCAGAGAGAAGCGATATCATCCCTGAAGTTCCACCTTAGGATTGTTCGCTTCAAATTTTGCTGGTTTTAACTTGTATTTTTCTTAATTGTCTCTTTTTCGTGGGCACATCTTTGGGGCATTTTCTCCATTTTGGTTCTGGTACATGGAAGTAGCTATGTGAATAGCATTATTCATTATCCTTTGAGTAGCTTATGAAGACATCTATTCAAACACATGGGTAGGTCATCATTTTTGTGCTGACAGCATGAAAGGAGGTACAGTGCTGGGCAAGAAAGCTAAACTTTGTATGGATATTCATGGTTTCATATTTTTTAAAAAAAGAAAGAATGAAAGGACACCCCCCCCCCCCCCGCCTGCCCCCAGCGATTCTGAATGTATGGGTACAAAGTGTCTTTCACCCCTTACTTTTTCAACTCAGAGTCTTGCAATCTCCATGTTCAACGCTCTCCTGTCAAATAAGATTCATTTTTCATACTGGCAACTAACAAGGTGAATCAAATCCTCATATAAAATCAATATCTTCGCTCAGGTTAGACCAAAATTAATTTATTTTACTTACTGCTTGTGGTCCCAAACTCTCTTAGGTCTCAGTGGAGGATTTGTTTAAATAAGGCTTGTTGTGTGCCCTCTCCTTTGCCTTTCACCGTTTTAATTATTCTCTGCTCTGAAAATCTAAGTTATTAAGCCACTAATTTCTACTGCCTTCCTACATTGGACTACAGAATGTTATGTTTAAAAAACCAAAATGCCACTCATTAATCATGAATAGAGTAAGAAAGTGGCTTCCAATTACCTCTAACCATGAGCAATGAGTGGGATAGAACAAACTCTTTGAAATCACATTGTGACTTTTAAGTATAAACACTTGTTTACTTGAAAAGTACTTTGGGATTAATCAGAATGACAGTTTCTTTAGGAGTCCTTGTGCTTGTGAAATTATTTATTCACTTTGTTCTATTTATCACAAGCTGATCAAGGGGTAGAGGCTGTCCACGGTTTTGTTTTCTGAGTGAAGTTTGGGAGGACCATATCAAATATTCAGTTAGGGTGGCCATATCTGTCCTTTAGTTGTACTGATACAAATCTAAAGGGATTGCTGACTGAGGAGTTACGGTAGATTTACAGCAGTACAAAGAGCAGAACTGAGGGTAGGATGGTGCATCTGTATTTGCATGTCTAGGGGAAGGCATTTATCAAATGGCGTAGAGTACGAACCGGCATCTTCACACACTGATAGTGAACTAACAGATATGGAGATCTTGCTACTTTTAAATCTTTTGCTGTTTATCGCAGCTCAGCTCAGTTGCTCATCTTTGACTATTATTAAAAAGAGTCATTTTGAAGCATATATCTCATTTTCAAGCTATCAGTTAAAAATGAAATTTGATTAAGCATATAGGATGGGACAAGTTAAAAATGAAGGCAGGCATATGTTTTGGTATTGTTGCTTGATTAAATCCATACCTGTGAAGGTGAAACAATCTGATATGATCTGTTGTTCATACATTAAAATGACCATAGTATATGGAATTGATGTGGGATGCTGAAAACACTTGCTGGAACCCAGCCTGATATAAAGTGAGCAGCAGGAAGTGATGTGCTTTTTCAGGCTTTTATACAGACTTTTGTTTCACAGTAACGCACAACACTTTTTCCCTTCAAGTTCTGTTGCCTGTGTTCTCTAATACTTGCTAAGGCAACAAAGTGAAGTGGCAGGGTCTCCAGATGGAGATGGACTTTAAGGGCAATTACTATTACTGAGTATCTCTGACAGCCAGGCCACTAAGTTAGTTCCATAATTCTTAATGCTAAGGCTAATATTAAGGTTGAAAAACTTTGGTTACGGTCTTTTGGATTTCTTCACATCAAGAATTATATTCCCAATATTCCTTCATTTCTATTTTCTCATCTAGGCTTTCTGAACACAGGAACTGTGGGTCATAAAAATACCATCTGCTGGGACAAAGAGACAGCCTACGTAATTTCTGAGAAGATGGTGCAGCTACTGCCAGTACTGCAAGTGAGTCTTACATTGTGTAATGTGTTGCAATTAAGGATATGTGCTTGAAAATGCTATAAGGCCTTCTGGTGGCTTTTCCACAGACAGGATAAGAGACAGCTTTTACATACAATTACAGAAAGTTTTTCACTTAAAGTGATTTTGGAGACTTCTGTTTCTGGAGCTGAGAGACATCAGAATTACATTCATTATATGTTCTTGACACCGATTTTATGTACCCTTATTTTGATGCTTCTTAAAAATTTAAATAAAAGCACAGCGACAGAATTAAATCACACACGAAGGTAATAGTCATACTAGGGAAAAATATGTATGCAGTGACACTAAGGATGATATTGTTGCCAAAGATTGTGCTCTCATTTGTAACAGCGGCATCACACATTTATTAACCTAATAATAATATTAAAGACTGTATCAGCAGAGCACTTTGACACTCACAGCTTTGTCCTTGTGGGACATACTGCTCCACAGAAAGAAAATGTAAAACACTTTTATGGCATAGCACAAGGAGTCAGAGTGAGACTGCGCCTTTTGTCTCCAAAATACTTCATAAACAATAACAGACATTGAAAATATCACTACTCCCATTTCTATAAATGAGGAGAATATAATTTACTTTCACACTGTCATGAGTCATTCTGAGCAATTTCAGGACTGCTCAGTTTCAATTTCTGTACTTTTGATAAAAATATCATAGTGATGAACAGACTAATATTACAGCCTCTTGAGCATAATTATTTCAAGCTACAGTCCATTTACATTGCATAATGTAAGTTATGTGTATACGAAAAACTGAGAAAGTAGGACAGCGCACGTAGTATGTGATATTCATGCACATGTAAAACTGAGGGAGAATGAATTAAGTATGCGTATATTTTTTTCTTTTTTAGAAGCTTAAAATTTCATACTTACAGTGTTAGTTATTTTATCCAGATGTTTAGTGCTATGGTTGTACAAACTTAGATTTAACTTCATATTTATTTAGTTAATTTTAATGAAAAATAATTAGTCATATGAGGCATATAGCATTTTAAATCTAGTGCCAATGACATGAATACTACCTTAATAAAAATGCACAGATGATATCACAGCAGAAAAACTGACTCCTGAAAAAGAGGTTAATAGCTTGCGTTATTATTTATTGACACATATGTGCATGGTCTTTAACCTCATTGTCTTTTCAGAACATGGTCAATGTATCCTGCACTTTGATACACATTTTATGTTAAAAAGCTGGAAAACCAGGAACATATTTATGCTATCATTTTGTATGGTAATTATTTCAGGTTTTCTAATAATGAATTGTGCAAGCAGTATTAGTTGAATAGTGAGTATTAGTAAATCTACTATTGGATGAACTCATTGAGGTAGCCAAACACATAACAGCTAGATTAAAAAGTTTGATATGATACCATATCTGTTATTGCTTTTTTTCAGATCAGTGGAAATTACAGTAATGTAAAGTTCCTCTTGAAAAATTTGTTGACTTTATTTGCTTTATTCCAGTCCACTTCTACTCACAGGGTAATTTCCAAAAGTTCTGTTAAGGCTGGGTTGGAAGTGAGGATACTCTGCTTTATCTGGATTTATGAAGATTAAACTACTTTTCTTTTTAGGTTTTTGGTTGATTTCAGAAGAACATTTACTGCAATAACAAATTGACTGTGTATTTTGAGTGGAAAGATAAATGGCCGAAAAATCCTGTAATACCTGTTGCACATAGTTAAGTATTTTGCTAGGTAGGTGGAGCTCTTCATAAGCGGGAGAGGCTGAGGGTGATTTCATTTAGCCACAGTTAGAATTCATGACAGGTTCACTTTAAAACACCAGACTTATGATGACAGTTCTGGCTTCAATCTGGGTCTCAATTCCCTTTAACAAAGGCATGCTACCTGTCATGGCCTGATGAGAAAAGAAAAAATTTAAACATGACTGCTTGACATAGCTACAAATGATGGGATATTTTATACTTTGAAAAGTTTTTTCTTGCATCTAGGTCAGAACAAAGTGTGTAACGAGACTACACTGTAGCATGATGAGGTCTAAAGGTTTCAGCAACATTAGCGTTGGAAGCCAATGTGAGTAATTTAGACTAAAAGTCAATCATTCAGGTCACGCTGCACAATACACCAGGCAAAGAAAAGAAAGCTTCAAAGATTTTTAGTAGTTCTAAGAAGACCTATGTGTGCCATTTTTATAGATATCTTCACATTCAAGCCATCGAAACTAATAATTCCAAAAGAAACATTAAAAAAAATATTATCAAAAGCAGTACTTGCACTCTTATAGATATAACCTTGCATGTTTCATCAATGATGTTTCAATAACTTTTTTTAAAAAGTATTGTCGCACCTGTATGTCAGAGAGTGAAAGTGAGCAAAAGAGCCAAGAAATGTGATTTCACTGTAGCCAATGAAGAATTCTCTGAATATTTAGATCTAGAGGTTATTGTAAGTTTGTTACAATAGGTCCGTGCAAATACTAAATAAATCTGTGCCCCGTTTTGGAAATTCTCCTGCCTTCTGAGATACCTCCTGCAAAACTGCAAGAATGCACCTGTAGGCAAGAAATATGGATGAATGCAAATATGGCCATAAGCCTGGCCATGTACTCGGGGGCGAGCCGTTGTACTCAGGTAGAATACATACTAAGTGGACTCCAATTTTGTTTTTATTTTTGTGGGGAAACTTTTTCTGCAATATAAGTTCTGAATTTGCATGAGTAAGGCTCCATATGACAGCTATAGCCCTAAACATGAGCCCCAGGTAGGATTTTAAAATGTCAGTATAATCCTGCAGCCTGACATCCTGGCTTATGGTGTTAGGCTGTAAATATTTCTACATATACTTTTACAGACACTTGTTCCACCTGTGCTTTAAGCCAACAGGTTACTAGCCATCCTTAAGCTGAAGGCACCGTGCTTGGGGTAATATAGTAAGCCTTGCTCAGAGCAAAGTGCTGCCTAATGAAGCTACATAGTTTCTGGATGAGACGTCGCTTGCATCCAGCCAGCTCCAAGTACAAGCAGAACAAGCTCAGGGCTGTCTGCAGAAGATCTGGCAGATCCTGAAAGGAGGCAAATTATGAGCTCTTCCCTGAAAACTTGAGTAACGGCTAACTCCCCGGTTTTGGGAGCAAGGGTAAGACCAAACCGCATGTGTGAAACAGTAACTTTAAGCCAGTATTTTCACATAATTGTGGAGTTCTTGTATGTGGGTCCAGTGCTGCATCCTACTGTGTGAATACAGCATAGATATAATTGAAGTTGGTGAACAGACCTTGGTTTAACAAACATAATTTCTGAATTATTTTTAATTTTTTTAAACACCCCAATTATTTTAATGTGGAAGGTCTTTTTGAGTAGCAATATGGAATCAATATCTATCTGTCTTTGTGTGCATGTGTAATGCATCCATTTATTTGTACTTCTCTGTCCTTACTCATAGATGCTCCAGGAGAAAAATAATGAATGTGTTAGAACAACAGAGGGGAAGTTAACATAGACCCTGGAGTCAGAGGGCAGAGTGCTTTTAAGAGTGTCAGGTGAAGGTAAAGCTAACTTCCTGATGTAAATGCTGATGAATAGTCCACCGGGGTTTTTTTCGGTGTTCATACTTGCACCGTTCATCAGATATTCTCTTACTGCAGGCAGAAATTGTGCGGGAAGGAATCCTGAAATCCTTAGGCTTTAGCCAAGCAAAACTGTCAGAGAGATCAATTATTCCGGAGTGGATTCAGACCAGCAAAACATGCTTGTTATCTGTTGTTTTCCACAAATTCCATAGGATATTAATATGCTGAATGCAGATTTCGGGGATGATTAGATCTGGCTGTGCAGAGAAGAGCAGCAGAGGGGGTTAGACTCTGATGCCCAAGGCCTCATCTTTTCACGCCTCTCTCCTCTCCACACTGCATTAGCGTAGGGCAGCGGATGGAAGGGGAAGGGGGAGTCTCTGTGACTAATGTGCTGATTTGGTTGTTTTCTCCCAAAGCAAGGCAACCACCAAGGACTGAATCCTCATTCTCTGACTCTCAAGACTGAGCTGCCGTGCTCCTGGGGCAGTACAACTACATGCTGCTGGCTATTCAGGGCTAGTCATAAATCGACAGTCTCACCCTTAAAAAAATGCTGGATTTTCTTAAAGTGAGAAAAATACTGTTGGAGAGAAGAGTGACGCATTTCAAAGTGCCGTGAATAGCTTAGCTCTGTTAAACTTGGTGGAATTTGACTGCTAACATCAGTTCAGGATTTTGATAATATTTTGGCAGAAATGAGCCTTGAGGTTCAGCCATAGTGAGTTTATTGTTACTGTTATTCTCTCTCTAGGTTTCACAGCAGGGAGAAATGAAATGAGTGTGAAATCTTGTTAGCTATCTGAAGACCATCTGTATTTTCTTAATGAATGCTGCACTCCTCTTGGAACCATGAAATATGCAATAGAGTATGTTGATTCTAAAACAAATTGTGCGGAATTTAAACTTTACATATACACTGAACCTTCCTTTATTTAGCAGATTCTCCTGTGAAATCTACCAATGTGATATTAATCATTTAGCAGCTGCTACGAGAAAGAGCTCTTAGAAGGCTTGGCTTAATGTCTGGCATTGGAGTAATTACTTAGTGGCTATAGGCAATTGATCCTATCCAGTAAGGAATTCTGAATTTTAGCTCATTACTTTTTATGATGACTATGTTCTTTAGTGTAAACCTTTCATTGGTTGTAAGCAGCCTATCCATACTACAGCTACAAAACACAAGGATGGGGGAGGAAGTATTATACGTGCAGCCTACCAGAAATCCTTTGAAATCCTTTGAGGAAACCTTCAAATAGTACCAAATGTTAATGCAGAATAGCAGTAAAATATTCAGCTGAGTTTCACAAATGAAGATGGGTATTTCATAAGTCTCCCAGAAGACCTATGAAATGTCAAAGCTTGTAAGCCATTAAGTATTAGGCTGCTTAGATTCCGAATTCAGAATTGGCATGGTTTAATTTTTGCATTATCATTAACACAATTATGCAATACATTGAGGTTTCACAGAACCTTTTAAAAACCAAGATGGCATGAAATGTGGTTGGGGGATAAGAGACAGGCTGTGCCAGAGAATCTCCACTGCTCTCGCTTACCAAAACAACTGACACTTCATTATGTGAATATTGTGGGATCTGGGACAGGTTCGCCGCTCCTAAGAGCAGACGCACATCCACTCCCTGTTGGAAAAAGAGACAGGCATGAACCACTCTTATACAGGTGCCTAACCCTGGTTTCCGTGAAAAGAAAGTTTGTACTACTGAGTGGAAAAAGAGCCCTGGTGCGCTTTCCCACATTCTCGTTCGGACAATGAGGGGCCAGGGCTGAGAAAGGTGCCACAGAACATACCTGCACTTTTTGATAAGCCCCATTAAATTCTTTGCTGTATGTATGTAACACTGGCTTGACCTAGTCCACTCATTACCTGAAGAAATAGGATAGAACAGTTTGGTTTTATAATCTATAAATTGCTGGCTTTATAAGAAACCACCAGTTATAAATCATGTATGGGAAGGAAAAACTTACATAAAATAAGGGTTATAATAAAAGCTGTCACGGACCATTAACTTTAGGCATTGTTACTGCTCTATGAATATTGCAATTAAGCATCTGCTTAACTTTGAAACATTAAATGGTCCCAAATTAAATGAACTAACTACTTGCATACGCAACGCTAAGTCTGAGTTTAAAATGTTTGCAAAACTACCACCACAGAGGTGAATGTAGACAGCTGCTTTTGGTTCTGACTTTTTCTTACATGATTAAGTGAAACTTTTCTTATTCATTTGTATTCCTGGACATGGGACCATGCCTTGGAGGAACTGCCACGTCTGCATCTATATAAATGAGAGGTATGGAGATTAGGACATCCTACAATGCCTCTGTGTAACGCAGCATTTAAGTCTTGAAGAGACCTTACCATTTTATCCTTGAGAAGCACGGGTCCAGCTGACGAAGTTCCACACTGGTTTTCCTATATTAAAGCATCATCGAGAACGAAAAGGAGCCAGGGGTTGCCTGCTTAGCTGTTTGACACTGATAACCAACAAAGCAGTAAACAAAACTGTGGTAAAAAATAAATAGTGTGTACTTACTCGGTTTTGCCTTTGATGTCATAGTCCCATGTCTTTGTGGAACTAAGCACTTTTTCTAACCATAATTGTGTTGATCTGAGAATTGTATTTTAATGCCAAATAAAAAGTAGATGTATATAAGGATTTTGGTAGTGAGATGGATTTGAGGGACTCCGAAATTTTGTATTTTACAAAAGAAATGTTTTTATGTGCTTGCACAATAAAGGATCTGTTAAATACTGACTTGTGCAATACATGCATTCCACAAAGAAAGCTTCTGCATTTTGGAAATGTAGATGAAGAATTTGGATATGTTCAAATGAACTGCTACATTTGCTAATTACAACTGTTGAACTCTCTGCTTGGGCTGTATGAATAATTGATTTTTTGGTTCACTAGCCAAACTGAAAAATTATGAGTTACGAAAAAAAAGAGGAGGAAGAGAAAAAAAAAGAGGAGGAAGATGCATGTGGATTTAAGTGAAATGAGAGTATTTTCACGTTTGTCACTGAAAACAAAGCCAATGCAAAGTTTGCATTTGATGCCAAATGAAAGATTCCGTTTCCTACTTGGGTCGTATTTGGCAAAAACAAACCAGTGGAAATGTCAGGTGAAAATTAGCTACTAGGTAGAAGCTCTGCCTGGTGTGGAGGCATTCCTTTTACTGAATACAGTAATCTTCTGTTGTTCCTGTTCTCATGCTTGATCTTCACTGTGTTGAATCAGGATTGGGAATGAGGAGGGGGAAAAGAAGCACCTCACATATGAGTGGGCCTGGCAGGTCCTCCTGCTTTTCCTTCTTCCCTCTGTTTGGCCTTGAAATTCTCCATCACAGAGGTGCCTCGCTAAGCAAAGGAGTGCACGGAAATCAGACAGAAACCCCGACATCCCCTGCCACACAGGACACAGCACACACCATTTCAGAAAAGGACAGGATGGAGCATTTGAGGACAAAGGGATGAACTTTTGCCAGGGAATGGAGACATTGCTTGATGGGAGGAGGGGATGGGAGGAATTTGATTGGCTTGTTTTTTGCTGAGCAGAAAGATTATGTGAGAATATGCAATTTAGGGGTAGAATCCTACCTCACCTCTGTGCCCACCATTTCCAGGCTCAACGTGAATGACAGCACACCTGGGCCTCTGACCTGGAAGCTGGGAGCTGAAATCTGAAACAGGCTCTAATTCTGAGCAGGGTCTGCCCAGTGACTCTCCTGCTGCTCATCGTACTATCCAATGTGGCTGCGGCAGAGAGGGGGTGCCTCACCACAGCTTTGGTAGGTGCGTGTGCCTCTTGGGTGACTTCACCTGAAGAGAAAACTGCTGCGCTAGACAGAAATTAATTTCCCCGGTTGGGCAGCCCCTGGATTGTTCCGATACACAACTTTCCAATTAGCTGTGATGGTGTTTTCAGAATTGGGAGCTATTTCACTCTGCATCTCCCCAGAATTTCCTGCCAGCGCTTAAAAGGAGCGTGGCTTGACTTTTCATCACACAGTCCAATGTCCAGGGATTAATCTAAGTGAAACCCTGTGTAGGCAGGAGATCTGTTTAGACTTTCCCAGAAGGTACATGATGTTGTGATATATATAAGCTGGGGAACTGTGTCATGGGATGTTGTTTAGACCAGACATTCATTTCTTGTAATATATGCATTGTTAAATTCAATAATATTAGGTGCTTGAGGGCAGAGAGGATTAGTTGCAGGCTCTGTTTTTAAGCAGGAAGCAGCTACTTAGGGTGTAAATGTGTGGATACTGAAAGTGAAATGAAAAGCAACAACTGGTAATAAAGGTAGGTCACACCGAAGCAGAAAATAATATCAAATGAGGCCTTGTTGAGTATTCTGTTTGAATTAGCCTTTCCTTTTCACTGCTTGGACCTTCCCATGGGTGTTGGTGCAGACCTGTTGGTCTCTGCATGACCATACAAGGGGCCTCTGTGAAGTGGGGTTTTGTACCTCCTATTGGCCCCATATTCTTTCTGTAGGGTTCAGAAATCCTGAGCTGCCAGTACAGCTTATTGCAACCTGCACCTTTGCCCACCCCCACAGGCACACATGCAGCAGAGTGATGGAGAGATTTATTTCCACATACTAGCAAGGATTTTGTCTTGTGCTGTTGAATATCTCATTGTGAAGTCAATCAAAACTGAGGGCACTCAGGCTTCTCCAAGATCAAATAAATAGAAACCACAATGTCTTCCTGTCTTCCAGGAAGGGAGAAGAAAAGAAACTCCATATTAGCCCTAATCCTGCTCTGTTTCTAGGGTTAGTAAGTCTTTCGAAAGAGCACTGGTGCTATTTTTTTGTAATTTCAAATTTACAGTAACTTAATATTGCTTGCCCTCCTAACAATCCGTTTGTAACTCCTCCTACTAACAATATACAATTTTGAAATTATATGGGACCATGAAAAGTCTCTGTACTTTAAACTGAAAGCTAGGAATTAAATCAGGCCAATTCAAAACTATTGATGTCATTCCCAGGGCTGCCCCTACAGTTAAGATGATTCATACATTAAACCAGCTGTAATGCTTCTGCCCATAAAACATCAGGTGAAATTCTAACATACTGATTAATTTGTTATTTTTGCTCTCCGTTCACAACACTGCAAAGCCAAGCTGGTTTTAGAACTCCGATATGTTATTCATAAATTCACCTTTAAAACAACAATAAATTTTAAATGCTGCTAAAGCAAAAATCATTTAAGTTAGAAGCATCTATAACTACTTCATTTCAACCAGAAGAATTATATAGCTATTATAGTATTATTTATTTTAATGTAGTTGGAATTATGTTTTCCCATATACAGGCTTTCCCCATTGATTACCTTTATTTTAAGTTAAAGAGAAAACAAGAAGAAAACATAAAAGTCAAGTGCCCATCAGACAGCGTAACTTCACATAGACTTCAGAGCACAGAGACTGAAATGGAAACCATCTCTGCAGGAAGAGTGCTTCACAATTTGAAAGTGAAGAACACAAAAATTAACTGCTATGTGTTTACTGCCACATATGCCATATAAAGGATGTTATCACTCACACATTTTAAATAGCTTTTCAAAATGGTTCCTGTTCTTGTACCTGATTGCATTTTTGTAAGTCTGGAGGAAATGCAGAAATTGTGGATGGATTTGCACCCATTCAGCTTTGTATCTCAAATATTATTTTCAGATAAGGCCGATTTTAAATACAATTCATCAAGGAAAAACAAGCTTGGACAAACTTGACTTTGCCTAGCAGAAATGGTGCAGCAAGACTGCTAGGTTTCCTCTTCATCACCATTAATTTAACTGAATGTAGGTTCTGAAAACTCAGTGGTTATTGATAAGAACATAAACACAGAAGTTGGATAATAACATTAGGTTGGCTTTTATCACTCTTGATATAGGAAGGGGAGAAATCAGTGCTCTAAAACTCAGTGCAGGTCCTGGAGGAGGTACTTAACTGGTTCCAGACACCAGAAGCAGTGTACTTTAGTTAGCACAATGCCTTTCTGCAACTATTGTACTATATCTAGTAATAGTACACTTTGACTTTCAAATCCCATGCTGCATTTGTCAGTCTGAGATCCAAACTAGAGACCCCAGTCCTATTTGACTTAGAAAACGTGATACAGTGTCAAGGTGAAACACACGTAAAATGCTTCATTTTGCAATATCTTCTCAGACTGCAGTCTCATCGTAAACAGTATAATGGTAATTGTGGATTCTCTTAGTTTCCAAATAGCCCTCAGGTACAACTAGTCATTTCACTTTTATGCTTCAAAACTAAAAAGCAGAAAGCTGTTTGCATCTTGATTCTACCCCTTGCTCCAGAAAATTAACATTTCCTCAGAAAATGTTCCTCTCCAATTTACTCCGTGTTTTACTCACACCATAATCCCTTTCCCTCCCCTTCCACTCATTAATCCTTTCTGCACACTACAACAGTTCTTTGATCATTCACCACTGAAAAGTCTGTGCAAATCAAAATGATGGTATTTCATCCTGGACTTCTAAGGTAGGATTTGCTTCATCTAATTTAACTGCCCAGAATTTATATATTAAGACTTTCAACCATTCATCTAAACTTCATTTATAGTCTGTGAAAAGAGACAGGCATCTGCAAGTATATATTCATCCTACATATTTAAAATAAGTATCTTATTAATCATTCTTTGGCAATATTTGAAAGGAGAAAGCCTAGGTGACAGGACCTACACATAAAGCTGCATGCCCAGCCTTTGGATAGCTAAAGTTAGGTGAGATGAAGCAACTGTACCAAAAATCTAGTTCATTCCTAACTACTCATTCCAGTTGGGCGGCCACTGTTCCAAATTGCTTCCTCCTTTTTTCTTTTTTTTTTTCCTTCTCAGCCAATTCAGTTTGTGTAATAATATTTCCAGCCAACTTTGTTGCTGACCATTGAGGTGAGAGAGGCAGTCAAATTTGCATCAGATAACCTAACTAAGGATGGGCTGGAACAGTTAGCTTCTTGCTGTAGGTAACGGGAAAGTTGTAACACTTTCAGAAAAGGTGGTCTCTTCAGGCTTGCTCGGATCTATGCAGCTGGTGAGTATTTACATTGCTTATGACCTAGAATTTCTTTCAAGATCTTTGATTTTTAGTACTAGTTAATATTTAAATACCCTTAGAAATTTTGAGTGCAAAACAAAACCAGGAAATAACAAAGGTACTGGCCCTATATTATTTATTCCTTTAAAAGAAATGGAAATAGCAAGATTTCTGTTTGGACAGCTCAATACAAACCAGTATTTTTATTCTTGAAGCATTTCTTTCTTTTACTTAATTCCTTTTTTTTTCCCCTAGCTGAACTGATAATTTGAACACAGCAAATTTTGTGGATCACAAATTATCATTTCTAAAAAAAGGTTTTAGTTGGTTTACACTTCTATGTTAGATGCTTTTGTTTGAATCTGTCCAGATTCTATAATTATTAACCATTTTCACTCCTGTCTTTTACTCCATAAATACCAATTCCCCAGTGTTGCTTCCTTCCGCTTACAGTTCTCCTAAACCAGAAATGAGAAGCCCATAAACTGCCCCATCTCATGTTTCACTGCTCTGGCACTGCAATTTCTGTGTTCCCAGTCCATAGCCATGTCTCTTTTCCCCTGCCAGCTGGTGATGAGCTGTGGTGCTGCAGGAAGAGGTGTCTTCTCTCTAGCAACACCTGTGCATTATAACCCCACAAGGTTGAGGGACGATAAGGTAGGTGGAAGTGTTCCCTTGCCATGTGGTGGGACATTAGGAAAGATAATTCTATGTTAATATGAATAGTTGCAGCTTGTCTGCAACAAGTTCACTTTTCTGCAACAAGTACACTTTTGAGAATTACATAGACTTTGAGTTTAGAGCCATGCGCTTCCTCAGCCGTACCGTTTCCTTTCCTGGAGCAAGCTGACAAGAGATGGGTGACAATTCTTTTTCATCCTTCCCACCACAAAGAGTTACTAAATTCATATCCCCATCTCCGGGACTGAATCAGGGGCAGAATATTCATCACCTCATAGGCCAGATCCTTTGATGAATGTCCTTGATGAACACAGCATCCACTCCAGCTCACCATATTATCAGACAAATAACTTCAAAGAGAGAGTCATGATAGTAGTTTTCCACTTTTAGCTGCTTTTGAATTTTATCAGTGAAAATCTGCTGAATTTAATAACACAGCAATAAACAATAATGTAACTAAAGATAGAGGTCAGATTGCATTAATTTTTGTCTGTCCTAGCTGCTAAGCTTTGTGGAGCAGCCTGTTAATTTCACAGTGCGATACAATGCATATTTAATTGTCAAGCCTTCACCACATCAAGCGATACAGAAACACAACACAGTGAATGGGATTTTTAGTCTGGGAGGACAGCTCATGTTGGGTTCCTCAGCCTTTTTCTGATGCTGTTAAAATATACTCCTTAATGATCTGGATAACGGAATAGAGAATAAGCTTATTAAAATTTTAGATAATGCCAAGCTGGATGGTTTAAAATCACTTTGGAAGAATCAGAAAGATTGGAATTCAAAGGTTCTTGATAAACTGAAGAAAAAGTCTTGAGGAGACAAAATTCACTAAACACAAGTGTATAGTTCAACATTTAGGAAGGCAAAATCAAAGGTGTAAGTACAAAATGAGTAATGACTGAGTTCTCAGAGATACTGCAGTGAAAATTGTGAGAGTTGTAGTAGATCACAAATGAAACATGAACCCCTGCTGGGGTGTTGTAACGTAAAAAAGTGTCTCTCATTCTGTGATATTAGCAAGCCCAGTGTATAAATGAAACAATTGCTTCCTCTGTTAAGTGCTGGTGAAAAACTGGAACTTGGGCAACACATTTAAAGAAGGATCTCTAAAAAAACTAGAGAAAGACCACTGAAATGAAAAGAAAAAGCACTTCTAAAGCAGTTGGGTGTATTATTCTATGATTTAATCTAGAAAAGAGAACAGATGGGAACATGGCAGCAGGCTGTGGCTACTAAAACGTTAGTATAAGGATATTCTCCATAGTTATCAGAGGCAAGAGAAAAGTTACTTTGCAGCAAGAAAGACTCAAGGCAACCACTCAGGGGGAAAGACAGGTTTATCCCCACTTTGGAGTATGGGAAGGTCCTTCCTGGGTGGTTTCTGGCTTTTCATTTGGCAGAGATAATCCACTTAAACTAAGTTTACAGCCCGATATCACATTCCATTCTTAAATTCCCTCTCTGAAAAAAATGCTTTTGATTCTATAACATAATCTGTGAAAACAGTCAGCCTTTTAGAACAGTGGTTGTTATATTTATTTACTGTGAAAAATATTTTAAAAGACATGAATATAGATCATCCTAACTTGAGAGACAATGCAAGTACAAACAGAAATACATGGAAGCTTATTTATTCTACTCATAATTTACTGTGGGATCTTGCCAAGGTGAATTACTTCCTTCCAAAATATTTAGTTAAAGGATGAAACAGATGGGCAGGGATTTTTTCTTGCTATGTGTCTATTAAATTATAATTTATGCCTACAAAACTATGCACTTTGTCCAACAGGGGACCCATAAATGTGCAGATTCAGTTCTACTCATAGATTATATGCTTAATAGATAAGTAGGTGGATATCAATTGAAAATCAACACAAAAGAAATTAGAAAACAAAAACTAAGAAGAAAAGATATGCTGACATAATTTTAGAATAAAATTCAGTTAAATTAGCTTTATGTCATTTCAGAACCAAAATGGATTTTCTCCAGCAGAACTTTTTTTCAAGTCACATGGATCCTGTGCTATTGCAGGACAATCTAGTGTGTGGTAAGTGTAGAATCATAGAATTGTTTAGGTTGGAAAAGACCTTTAAGATCATCAAGTCCAACCATTAACCTAACACTGCCAAGTCCAACACTAAACCTAAACACCACATCTACCTGTCTTTTAAATACCTCCAGGGATGGTGACTCAACCACTTCCCTGGGCAACTTGTTCCAATGCTTGACAACCTTTTCTGTGAAGAAATTTTTCCTAATATCTAATCTTAACCTCCCCTGGTACAATTTGAGGCTGTTTCCTCTTGTCCTATTGCTTGTTACCTGGGAGAAGAGACCGACCCCCACCTCTCTACATCTCCTTTCAGGAGTTATAGAGAATGAAAAGGTCTCCCCTGAGCCTCCTTTTCTCCAGGCTAAACAACCCCAGTTCCCTCAGCCACTCCTTATAAACCTTCTGGTCAAGACCCTTCACCAGCTTTGTTGCCCTTCTCTGGGCACACTCCAGCACCACAATGTACATCACTGCCTACCTGAAAAATTAATAATGAATATTAATCTGAGCATTATACCAGGGTAGGAAGCTTTCTCTTCACATCTTTAACCCTGGCCCCAGGGAGGCAGCAGACTTCCCTAAGAAGTGGGTCCAGTCTCCATACGGGGCCATCTGCTCCCTTCAGAAGGGAGAATCCTATGACAATGACCCGTCTCTTTTTCTTTATGGAAGCAGTTTTGAGGCAGGGCGTAGGCCAGTTTAACCTCAGCAGTGCCTCCAAGCTAGATGAACCATTGTCCTTGTTGGTGTTCTGTTCCACTTGCAGACCCTCGTACCTGTTATGCAAGGGTACTTGGGAAGGTGGGAGAGTCACCGAGGAGATGCACCTGCTGCGCAGGGCAGGAACTTGTTGCCATTGCCCCCTGTCCCTTAAGTGACTGCATTCAGCCAGACAGAGAGACAATAGGGAACCCTCCATATCATGTGTTCTGCCTGCTTGTTGGGCCTGTCTTGGGGAAGTATGCCCTACTAGCAACGTTCCTCAGTGAAATCAGGTATTCACCTAAAAAGGCTGCTTGGCCACAATGTCTTGGATAAAGAATTCTGTTTGAAGGTATTGCCGGCGGGTTCAGAGGCATACTGTACCAGGAAACTAAACAAATACGATAAAAGGGACCAAGTAAACTATTTCCTTGATGAATTCAAGAGAAATTAAGAAGTAAGCAAGCTGAATTACAATAATCAATTATTGTCTTGCCTGCAGTTGTATGAGGGTTTAATACTATGCAGAGGTATAATCTGCTGCGGTCACATTAGGTCCATTCAGGAAAAATGGTAAATGAGTACATCCCTGCACTCAGCATCACCTCAAATTTTATGAGTAGCGTGGGCAGAATTGAATGTTGCCATCCCAGGAATGAAATATAAGGGCCTTGTCATTGTATTGAGGTTTCTGCCAGAAAAGGGAGGAGAAAGATGGGCAGAGACAAAACGTATCTTAAAACACTCAAAATATACACCTTTCATTCACACTGTGCTAGACATCAGATGGTGTCGTCTTGCTGACACAAGGCTGATTCAGAACAGCCTGGGATACTGGACATAAATTCAGCTCAGCATAACTTGATTTTTTTATAAAGCCCATTGTTCTTCTAGTCAGCTGTAACCAACTCTCATATTTATGTAAAAGCTGTGTTGTGATGCAGATTTCTTTTACTGAGTTTTGATGGTAAAATCATAACCAGCTACAACTTTTGGGAAGAATGTTCTGCCAGTGAAGAGTTTTGGATGCATGATCTTTTTTTTCGCACATAACATAACATAGAACCTAAGGAAATAGTAGTGGTGTCATAAACACATTAGCCCTGCATTTTCTTGTGTGGGTAACTTTTAGATCTCATCTTTTAGATCTACTAGGTTTCACATTCCTTGCTCAAAACCGCAGACAAACCACCCAAAACAATGTATGTTACACTGTTACAATACTATTGTAATCTGTAGTTTTCAGGATCTTTATCTAAAGGTACACCATTTTTGAAGCACCTTTACCTAGCTAATGAATTAATTTCCAAACCTGCTTTTTAAACGTGAAGTGCAGTATGTGAAATAATAGGTGAATTTGGAAGGGCTCAGAATTTCCATTCAGTTATGTTTGCAAACATGCAAATATTCATTTGATTCATTAAAATCGTTTCAGGCAGGGCATCCGACCTGCCATGGTGCCTCCTTCTCCTATGCTTCTATAAACATATTCAGTCCTCATTTGACTCATTAAAAATGTGTCCTCAGATTCAAGGAATTTCATCAGATGCTTATCAGAAGAGCAGAATTTCTTCTGCTTGCTTTTGTTATGTCTCTTGCCTATCAGTCCCAGTTCTATGCAGCCCATAATTTGAAATATGAACAGAATCTTGCCTTCTATTTCAATTATATGGAAACTATCCTTTTTGAGGAGGAAAAAAATTCCACCCCTGAATATAGATATTGTATGGTGGGGTATAATGAATGAACTCTTTAATCAAGAGGTATCTATTCTCCAAATATCTGAAAAAGATTGAATTCACTCTTACAAGGTTGAACTCTGCAGGAGGACTTTCATAGTAATCAAGGGACGGAAGGTGATGAAACAAGTCAAAATTTAGACATAAATTAGGTTCACATTTTATGTAATACTGGTTGTAGAATTTTGTTTTCATTAAGAAGAAATTGCCACTAAAAAGGGGGTAAATTCACAGTAAATACAATTGTGTGAATTGTCAGAATGCTACCAAATTGATCATGCACTGAACTGTAACAGCAGAAGATTTTTCCTAAATGAGTTTATAGCTCTTTCAGTGTAACATGATTGCTATCTCCAGAGAATATGACAATGCCTTTTTGCAGGTGGTGGGATGTGATACTGTTTTAGTTCATGAAAAAAGACTTCATTCTAGTATTCGAATTATAGAATCACAGAACCATAGAATGGTTTAGGTTGGAAAGGACCTTGAAGATCATCAAGTTCCAACCCCCCTGCCATAGGCAGGGACACTTCCCACTAGACCAGGTTGCCCAAGGCCACATCCAGCCTGGCCTTGAACACCTCCAGGGATGGGGCCTCAACAACCTCTCTGGACAACCTGTTCCAGTGCCTTACCACCCTTAAAGTGAAAAACTTCTTCCTAATGTTTAATCTGAACCTGCCCTCTTCCAGTTTAAAGCCATTCCCCCTTGTCCTATCACTACATGCCCTAGGAAAAAGTCCTTCCCCAGCTCTCCTTGTAGGCCCCCTTTAGGTACTGGAAGGCCGCAACAAGATTTCCCTGGAGCCTTCTCTTCTCCAGGCTGAACAACCCCAACTCTTTCAGCCTCTCCTCATAGGAGAGGTGCTCCAGCCCTCGGATCATCAATAAGTACATAGTATTAAATGCTCAAATCTGTATTTACCTTTAACTGCATTTTATTAGTGAAGTATGTCCATGACCATTCACTGGGACTAGCCAGTGTTCACACTAGTCAAGTCTAGCCTCCAGAACAGAATAATATTATATTAAGTGCCTCTCTGCATGAGATGACACCTGAAATGTATTAGGGAGGTTCTGGGAGTGGAGCAGCTGGCCTCAGGCATGAAAGGTACCAGGGATCATTCTAACAATGTAATAGTATACATCAGATTACAAAGCCTGGGACATGATGGAAAAAGTGACCTTATATAGCTAATTCGCACTGCCTGTATCTACCTTTGAAGATTTGGTCCACAGTTTCGCTAAAGGCAGATTTCAGAGAGATTTGAGCATTCCCCAGTCACTGTAAGGGCAGGCAAGGAAAGCATTTCTGTGGGGCCAAAAGCTGTGGCAGTGCATGCACCCAGGCAAGGACAAGTCTTCTGATGTTCATTAGAGAGGACTGCAGGATCTGTATCTTTCACTCATCTGTGGCTCCCAGAGGCTAATGCTGGCTCTGGAATTAGTTAGCGGAAACATGTCTATATTTTACAGAGAAATATGGTACCAAAAAATCTACTTGTGATTCCACATACAATGTCATGATGCTGACACTTAGTAGTAGTGAGATAGCTCTATCCACAAGCTGCTGCTTCTGAGGTCCTTGTGCGTCCCTGCACGTTGTTTAGCACTTCTGTGAGTTAATGCAGGCACCACCAGATAAGCTTTCAATTAACTCACACAACAGACTTGCTTTGAGAAAAACGATGCTGTTAGACAGCCTGCCACCTGCTACCATGATCCAGGGCTGACTGAAAGAATTGGGTGCCACTGGGGTTGCCTGAAGAGTGCACACAGATTGGTAAGTATCTAAGAAAGGGATTTCAGAAGTTGGCCAGTGAATATGGTGCTGCTGTTGGTCTCCAGGAATGAAAAGCTCTGGCACCTGTGAGTCAGTTTTCAGATGCTGTCACATACAGCTCACCATGACACTTCTGTGTGAGGACATAAGAAGGATCAAGCTGGGTTAGACTAAGAGTCTATCTAGTCCGGTGGTCTGTCTCCAAGAGCAGACACAAGCAGGTGCCCAAATACGCAGTATTGTAGGCTGCCTAAAAATTGTTTTTTAATGGCTGTTTGGCTGCATGCTTATTTGTGAGCAGCTTGTGTTTGAGTGAACAGTTGGAGAATGGTTGTTCTTTAGCAAAAACTCCTAGCTGTCATTCTCATGTTTAAAAAACGTTATGTGGACACTTGGGGAGTATACTCTTTGTAGGTGGGACAAGAAAAGAAATATTGTGTAGAAGGAACTTAATGGGATTCTTACAAAATCAAGACAGTCTGAGGAAGAAGGACGAGGTCTGAAATTGGATTAAAAGTGAAGCAGCAGTTGTTTCAGCAGAGAGGCTGGCTTTGTCTGCCGTATTTCTCCATGGAAGGTGAAAGGTTGAACTTGTGTTTCTCTAAGCCTGTGTAAATGGTACATATTTATACTGTTGCACGGTGGAAGGAGATATGTATCATAATTAGATGTTTTAGACATTTCCTAAGAATATAAGGCTTAAGTGATTACTTTCTCTCCTTCTCTGCCTGTCTCTACCTGTGTTTCCCTTTTTGGCTGTCTCTTTTGCACTTCATGATTTATCAGCACATAAGCCAATCTAACAGAGTGTTAGTAGATGCAAAGATAATATGTTCACATAATGTTCATCAAAATGGGACACTGGATAGTTCAAATAGACCTGCAAAATCTCCTTTCTGCAAGAAAACCTGACTTACGAATGCAACCCTCCAGAGACATCAGGGAATCCACAAGAGAGAGCTATTATCAGTGTCCTGATTGTAAGAAAAGCTTTAATCACACCTAATTATATGCTAGACAATCCAACCACAAGACCTGAATTAATAAAACTAGGCTTCATTGCTTCCTTTACTAAAGGATCTGAAAAGAACTAAATGTTTATTACGAGAATGAGGCTGATGATGAACTTCACTGAAAGACCGCTGTGGAGTTGCATTATTATGTTTAGTAAACAGAGTGAGGAGGAGCAGCATGTTCTCTAGGAAAAAATGGTGGTGGAGAGGGATGTTTTGAGAAACTTTTTAAAACCAGAATGCATTGTGAAGCACAAGCCACAGAAGTAATTAGCTTCAGAGGAGATAACAAAGCTTATTAAGCATGTATTCTTCTGTCTTGGGGGGTGTAGTATCATACAATGGAGATATTACTGCAAGTATTAGAACAATGCCATCAACAATGCCTTGAAATTAATGTTTCTGGACTTCACAAGCAATTTCAATTATATTATGCTAATATGTTAAATTTGGAAAACAAAAGTTATGAAAGGCTTTTAGATAACATTAGGGTGCTGAGCTGTTAAATGAATGAAAAGAATTCTCCTGGAGCGGGAATAAGGGACTGAGTAACAGTTAAAGGAAGGTAATTGGGAAATGCCCTCAAACTGAAGCAATCAGCTATCGGGAGAACAATAAGAAATCACTATAAGACAAGAGACGTCACCAATAAAGGTCTCTTTGGGAGGAAGATGGAAAAAGGATCAATCATTTTAGAGAAGTACTATTGAAGCTGCCACTACCAAGCATCTCAAATACTGTGTAGCTGTCTGGTCACTCAGATTCAGGAAGGACAAATTCCTCTTGACAGCTAAGAATACCAGGGCACGGCAAATCCATGATGTGAAAAGCAAATGGATGAGCTGAGTGTAAGCTTAAGGGAGAGAGAAAGGAGTTTCTTCCCTCTTAAGACAAAGAGCAGTGCTGTCACAAGATGAGCTGGGCTTCCAAGAGAAGGAACAGTTTAACTACTGAAGCACTGAGATTCCAGAGCAGCCAAATTACTTAATAAGTAATTTTAAGCTTAAATTTGAAAAGTATGCTCAAGTTTTCTGGGAATGTGTCCTTTCCAGTCCAGTCTTAAATCTTAGATATCAGATTGGCAGCAACTGTAGAAAAGAGACAGGTTACAAAGTAGAGAAAAAATTGGTAGGGAGAAGACAACTATGTCTTCAGTAAGGATATTAGCATTAAATGTTTTCCAAAACATCTATTTCACTGAAAAGAAGTTGTAGTTGCCTTAAAACGATTATGCTGAGAATTTAAGAGAAGAACCTCTGAGACACCTTTATTAATGATGTGGTTATCTGTAAAGTTAATTGCTTTGTAAAGGCATGCATTATGCCTGTAAAGAGCTGCATCAAAAGAAGTGTGGCCAGCAGGTCAAAGGAGGTGATTCTGCCCCTCTACTCCACTCGTGTGAGACCCCACCTGGAGTACTACATCCAGCTCTGGAGTCCCCAACATAAGAAGGACATGGACCTGCTGGAGTGTGTCCAGAGGAGAACCACGAGGATGATCCGAGGGCTGGAGCACCTCTCCTATGAGGAGAGGCTGAAAGAGTTGGGGTTGTTCAGCCTGGAGAAGAGAAGACTCCAGGGAAATCTTATTGCGGCCTTCCAGTACCTAAAGGGGGCCTACAGGAGAGCTGGGGAGAGACTTTTTCCTAGGACATGTAGTGATAGGACAAGGGGGAATGGCTTTAAACTGGAAGAGGGCAGGTTCAGATTAAACATTAGGAAGAAGTTTTTCACTTTAAGGGTGGTAAGGCACTGGAACAGGTTGTCCAGAGAGGTTGTTGAGACCCTATGCCTGGAGGTGTTCAAGGCCAGGCTGGACGTGGTCTTGGGCAACCTGGTCTAGTGGGAGGTGTCCCTGCCTATGGCAGGGGGGTTGGAACTCGATGATCTTCAAGGTCCTTTCCAACCTAAACCATTCTATGATTCTATGATTATAATATCCACCACAAGAAGATGCTCCCAGGTAACTTCGTCACAGGTTTCACTACAGGATTAAGAAATATAGAAAACCGCCCAAGGCCTTTTTTCTGACTAACCTTGAGGGAAGATTCTAGAGATTTCCTGAGCGGAAAGGTTTAGTAGATCCCTTGCAGAAGCGCAATGGCTCCAAGTGAGCTAGCTCAGGTGCTGGGACAGTGCAGGCAGGTGTTTATATTGCTATACAGCTATGCTGTACAACAGCTGAGCTAGTTCATTCTGTTCATGACTGCACTGGGCTGTGCAGACAGTCCAGCTAGCTAAAGTGTAGCGTGTCATTCATAAACTCTGCCTCAGTTCTTTAACGTGGATGATGAAAACATGAGTATTTATGCAAGGCACGAGTTTCCCTGGAAAGTTAAGACCCTAATTCTGCAAACACTTGTGCTTTACTTAAGTGTGGAAGGAGTCTCAAAACCATTTAAGTCTACAATTTGCATCATCAAGGAAAACCATTTTTATAAATGCTGAAGGGTCAGATTTACTTCACTAACTCTTTGATCTCCTTGGTTGAATGGGATTGGGAGCAGTGAGAATTATTATCATTACGGTGCACATTCCTTCATATTTTTGCTGATAAGATAGAGCTCATGAACTGTGTTTTCATTTGTAAATATGTATTTGAGCCGTACAAAAAAGGTAAATGAGCTCTGTCTTGCTATACAATATGTTTATCTGTGAAAAACATTCATCTTGAACACAAACTAAAATGTAATACATCAGAGATGTAAAATCACTACAAAGATCAAGGTTTTGGTTCTGTAATTTTTATAAGAGGTTTTGAGTGATAATATTAAGTGCCATTGCATTCAGAGCTAGTGGGAAAGAGGATGCTTTTTATTATCAAACAAATGGAAGATAAAAGAATTTTTCAGACATCCAACATGAAAGACATGAAAAAAGATGGAGACAAAGAAAGCTGCACTTTTGAATACGCTCTCTTGTTGACCTAGATCTCGTATGGCTGATGGGTGGCCTACAGGCTCAGTCCTGCTCACCGGGCGGTTCTATCCAGCTCTCAGGAATGCTTGAAGGTGCATCTGTACTTATTGCTGGCCAGCTTGTCCAGGGTGCTGGGGAGCTCTGTGGGTCCGTATGGTGCTCTGCGCTAGCCAGAAGCCAGGATGCTGGATGCAGACTCAAGGGCTGTGCTGAGACAGAGCTGATAAAAATTGCTGGACGTGAGCTGAGCCTGTGCAGGCAGATATCGCTGTAGTAAATTATATGCTATGTCTAGCTATATCTGGGTTTTTTCCTATTAATCAGGGAATCTTGGATAACAACTGCCTAAGTGGTTATCCTGTGCTATTGGTCTGTCCCCTCAGCATTGCATGCTGTCATTGAGCTCAAGACTGGGTCTAGTATGGTATAACCACATGACAGCTTGGAGCTATATAAGAATAAAAGGTTTCCAGGGTAAAACCACCACTCTGGATGTAATTGACACATCCGGTTGATTGCATTGCACTATATTTGGTTGACAAGCAGAACTAATTAAAAAGCACCTGATTGCCCATGTACCTTTTTACATTTCCTTTCAGTGCATTAATCAGTGAATTAAATCTAATTTAGTGACAATAAAGGGCCGGTGGCGTAAGGGTGTAGGGCTCACTAGTGCAAGGTTACAAAGGCTTGAATCATTCTAGCTGGAAATAGGGGTTTTTTTCTTATATCAAAATGCTGACAGAGAATGTAAAAATATAGTCGGTATAGAAGAAGAGGGCATGATGTGGCTGAGGAAACCAAGTGGACATAAGGTGGAGACAATGTCAACAAATGCCAGAAACTGTAATGGTGCTAATAACAAGACTGAGCAGCTTAAAAACCAGTGAACTTCGTAACTTGAGAGTATGTGTCTGAAAGATGACAATCAGCTATTAGATGATTGCTCCTATTGCAGGAATAACATGATTGTGGTATAGCAGCAAGTCTGCGACTATATAGAATTATTTAGAAACCTTTTGCAACAACTCTTCCATTTTGATTAATCACATCCCACTGAGTATGTGTTCTTCACACATGACAGAATTCAGATGACAGAAGCCAAGAAGAATGAAAATGTAGTTGATGACATTTTCCTCATTCAAGAATACCGTCATTGAAAAATAGTCTCCTTTGGGAAAAAGAAACATCTCATAAGAAGTACTGAAATTAGTATGCAATTTCCCAAATTGTTCTTAATATTATTTTAGCTATTATGGAAATCTTAAGTTTTTTATTAAAGGCAAAAATTTTGAGAGTGATTTTGATCTTTCATAAAAGTATCAATTAGAAAACCACAAACAACTTATTCTCACTGAAAAAATGAAACCTGATAATTTTTCACCTTTCAACACAAGTATCTTTGCTTTCATTTTCTAATCCGTTGTACATAAAAATCAATTGTAATAACAATTGTCATTGAACTGCTAGTTAGTATGTTATTTTTTAACGTCGTCTTCGGCAGGATTAAAGATGAAGATACCCCGAGTAGGTGAGCTGAGTTGCTCTCAGACTCCACCTACCTTTTTAAACTTGCGACTCCTTTACGTGTAGTGGGAACTTAGAAATTCCTCACACCTCTATACGTCTACATGTAGACATCTGCTCTGAGATATCTTAAGCTACAGCCAGGTCTTTTGCCTAAAGACTTGTTATCCTATCCAAAGACTTTGTTGGAATTAAAATATGTGTTGAGACAATATATTTCTCGAAATGAAGCTGCTGTTTTAGTCAGTGTGAGAATTGACATGGGGTATTTTGTGGTGTGGTAAGCCAGGATGCAACCAGCTAACAGACCCAGAAGTAGCATATCTGTCTGTCTTACCTTCTCTATCAGCCTTGCTGAGAGGTGTTAGGCTGCTCTCAGACTGGCTGCATGTTTGGTTCAATGAACTGTTTTGTGCTGGAGGACCAGCCTGTGTAAAGCTTATGTGGGGCTTACAGCTTGTTTCGCTGCCTGAAGCAGTTATGGCCACAGCAGCCTTATCATCCACAGATGTGGTTTCAGCATCTGTAACAGCCCCCTATTGCTGGCAGTGTTAGAAACCTGCACGGCTTCTATGTGTGATCATTTTTTTTAGGTTTCACTTCAGTGCTGCGCTCTCAGAAGCGGATCATTTCGTCGGCTGCTTCTGACTTTCAGGGGAAGAGACCTGGCTTTCCGAACACGCAAGGACTTGAGGCCAGTAGGTTGGTGTATTGAGGGGGAGTTTGCAAGTGGGAGAAGAAAAAAAAAAGGTCATTTCAGGAAAAAAAAAAAGTGTTTTAAAGAGAGAAAGTTGTATGCTTTGCCATAGATTGACTTTTTGATGTGGTATTTGAATGCAAGAAGGACAAATGAGAAGGAGGGAATGAATGAAATGTGGCAGGGACTTCTTTCCCACGTACTATTGAAAAATCAGTCTGTCTGCTCTTGTCAGGAATGAGTTCAAGATGGTGATAAGTTTGGTTTGAGCAAATGGCATAAATAAAAGAAATATATAAAGAAATTAGCAAAGTTTTATCAACTCAAGGGGAAAGCTAATTTGCCTGTCTAGCAGAAAGGAAAAGGATTTTTGAAGACCCCGACCCATTCTTCAAGCTGCACAGTAGCCAGACCTAATATTCTGTCTCGGATAAACATTGTGATTGCTGGGACCAAATACTCTGTTCTGCTGGGTATAGTGCATTATTTATCACATTTATTTCAGTGGCAACTATTTCAATTTATTACCTATGTATTTAAAAATAAAACTGACACCATTGTGTTAACCATTTGCTATTTTAGATACAGTTAAGCTCTGCAAATGTAGGTTATTTGTACAGTAGATAAAGCAATGAAATATGAGCATGTAAATTACTACTCTACTCCTCTGAGAACTTTTAAAGATAATTTTTTTAAGGTTACATAGGCGTAATAAAGCACATTTTCCAGTAGTATATATCATGTATTTTCAGAAAAATCAAATGATTGTTGAAAGAGTGCTGCATAATTATGTTAAAAGCAATGCAAAGTAACCTCAGTTGTAGTACCATACCGATTCAGCTGTGTTGCTTGCTTTACCCAGCAAATTCTTGCAAGAGCTCATGTGAATTCAGTCTGACCTTGAACAATTAGAAGGATTTAATGTGTAATATCTTAAAACGAACTAAAATTGTGTTTGTGAGATCTGAGCCAGAAGTCATGGGAATGACTAGCAACAATTTTAAATCAGCCTTTTGATGAGAACTGCTGCAAGAAAAAGAATGACATTAGACCTATGAAATAATGATCAAAGACTATAGTACACTTAGAATGTTCTCTTTTTATTTTAAATATACCTATTACAATAATTTGTTAGGCTTATATAGAGCACTATTATTTACATAATTCAGTGTTTATCCTTTGGGGAGAATTCCAGTGCTCAATAAATAAGAGTCAGCGAGCTGCTTGTTAACATCTTGGTATCAGAGTTCTGAAATATTAATTTCACATAAAAGATGGAAGTCCTTGAAATGGTTACAGTTATCTGTAGTTTCATACAGTAGGTATCTTCTGACTGCTGTCAAATTTTGTTGAAAACTCTGAATGTAGTTATAGGTAATCAGAAGAAAGTTGAACAACAACATCAAATTAAAAAAATACCGAAAAACATCAGTGGTTGAACCTCCACATTTTTCAGATGCATCTCAAGGTGATGATATTGTTCAAAGGGAACAAATAAACAGCTTGGTAGAATCCCTGTTATAAAATGTCCAGATCATGGGGCAAAATATACAATCACTAATAAATAAAAAATACAGCTTTTTACAACATCTCCTTTTAATATGGCATCTTAAAATGTGCCTGCAGGTAAGATTGGTTTTCATTATTTTTATTAAAATTCACTTTCCCATGGTTACTATTTCTTACACATGAATTTATGCATTATATATATTATATAAAATACATAAAAGTTTAAGTTTTCAGTACAAGGAGTATCATTAGCTGAGAAAATGAAGCAAGGGTTCATATCCAATCCCACTCAATGCTATGTGTGTAAGCTCAAATACACAAGAAAGGGACTTTGGTCCTGATTTTGCACTAAGAGAGTAAACGTGGTCCCGTGTTTCTACATACAGAACTTACTGAGATCGTATCAGTCCTGTGTGTGTCAAGCATCCCATTTTAACGTGACCCACCACAGAAAGTAAGTTTGAATCAGGACAGGCAGCTTGAGAGTTTTTCTCCTAATTCTCATCAATGTATTTTAGAGGTCAAGTCCATGGCACATTATGTGAGTGGCTGAACATCTATGACATTCAGCTATGGCACCCAGTTTTGTTTCCCCAACATACCGAAAGACAGAACGGAAACACAGCTTATAACTACCAGGCATTTATCCTAGCAAAGTAACTTTATCATCATTACCATGGAATAGAAACTATCATTTATTGACAGTGTGTCTTCTTGTTCAACAAAATGCCTTCGATTTCAGTAGCATTACATTTTGGCAAAGAATAGTATTTGAATTATTTTTGTTACAGTTTTGAATCTCTGGCACATTTAAGACACCCACCCACCTATTCAAATAATATTTTAAAGCAAAATTAATGTTTGATATAAAATAACAGTTGTGTTGTAAATGTGGAAAAATAGTCTACAAAAAATAAGTATAAAAGTGATCTCAGATTTATGAATATGTTTCATATAAACAAGTCCAGATGACTAATCTGTGTCAGAAATGGCCCTTGGTAGGCTGTGTCACAACAATACATCACATTTTCACAATTTACAATAACACAGTTAGATTCACAATGTGATGACACCTTATATAAGAAAAATAGTATTTTACAAACTATACATTTGGCATCTATTTTTAGATTTTTTCTGTTTCTTTTTCAGTTCCTTTTTTCTTTTTCCTTTTTTCTTTTCTTACAAAATAGTGCAAAATTACAGTGCGTTAATATATTTTGCAAATCCTAATAAAAAGTTAGTATATTTAACTGTTTTATTCATTCACTGGAAACAGTTTGGCACATTAGGATTTTGTATAGATGGAAAAGCTTCTCACTTTCTCCATTTCAGTATATATCCATTGAATCTTTAAAACATGAAATTGCACCAAGGGAGTAAACTTTCCAAACCTTTTAATCTCATTTCTTAGAACATGTGTGGTACAAAACAAAACAGCAAAGGAAAACGCAGATTTTATGGTTAATTTATTTGCCAAACAGCATTTATTAGACTGGCTTTACCTATCGAATTATAAAGAAAAGGACTGATGGGAATATTTTTCATCTGGTGACTGCTAAAGTGTTTAGTTACAGCTTCAAAGCTCTATGGGAAATTTATCACAACTTTATATATGTATAAGTGTTGGTTTACCGTATATTTTTCAAATTCTGCTGTCATGCATGTCCCTGTATCTGGATCCAAACAGGCTATATCAAGTCAGGGGGATAAGGTTTCATCAAAGCCTGTTTTCCACTGGACTAATTCATATAAAGAATAACAAACAATTGTTTTTGCTGCCAATTTGCAATGATTCAATGATTTTCCTGCTAATTATTTACTTAGGAATGTTAATGAAGACTTCCCCCATGTATGAATGCTTCATTTGTACAGACTGGCACCATACTTCAAAAAAATGCCAATACTCTTATTATTTGGAACAGCAAAGTCTTCTGCATAATCATAAACAGTCATGGTGCAGGCTGCAGGAGTGAGAGCATCCTAAGCCACCCTGTAACCATGTTGAGAAATGCACAGAAGACGTCAGATGGGACTCGGCTCAGTTCTTTGCCTCCTTGGCTGAAAGCAAGAGTGACAAACCCGACTGAGATCACCAAGTCATCTACTAGAGGTTGCCAACAGCAGTGTGTACCAACCTACTCATAATTCAGGCTATTAACCTGCAGGTGAAAGGCTCTCTGCCACATGAGCAAATCTCTGAACTATTCACTGTGCAGAGACTCTCGGTTTCAGTTAATTGCGTAGAGAATACGGCGACATAAAAGATTCCCAATTAATTACCCTTCCAATAGAGTAATGAAGTGACTTTTTCCAATATGAAAACTGCAGGGTGATGTCTCTAGGCCTAATTATTTCTCATGAGTTTATGGTTTTATCATCTGTATCACTCTGTGGCATTTGTGCCATGAATTAAAATTACTACTGCATAGTTTATTTAATCAATTTCTTGGCATTTCTGTACCTTTTATGAACATAACTAACCGGTATGAATTTGAAATTGATTCTCTGAAGGTAGAATTGGCTATAGCACTAGAACTAGCTATTCAAATATTAGAAGAGAAACACCCATGAATAAGAAGGTTGTTTTTTACCCCAGCCATTCCACTCTTGGCTCATTCCTGTACTACTGGTATGGGAATCTCCCAAATCACCTGTTGACTCCGATGGAAGATTTGCCCATGCAGGGAGTGAAAGATGAAGCTGAAATAACTATTTTGTAGGAATCATATTGATTGATTTCTAACATTTAAAAATCGCTTATATTAAAACCAACCAAACAAAACAGAACTGTCAGCCAATATTAATGAAAAAGCCCGACAACTAGTAGATAAACAAATAATTCCCCTGGACTCTCTTCTGAATAATGTATTAGTTTTGACCAAGGAAACATTTGAGTATTTGATTAGCTTCCACCATTAGGTTTAAATAGGTCAGAAGCCTCCTTGTCAGCCTGCACAGACACGGCTCTTGTTCCCACTTTGCACACACAGTTGTTGACTCACAGAGTCTCATCTAGACTGAAGCAAATATTTTCCTCCAAGAGGAATCAGGTATGGCTGAGAGTGACCCTCTCTAGGGTGCACTCAGTCCCGATTAAAAGGATGCACACATGACTGGGTTTTAGGCTTTCTTCCTCGGACGGTCCTCGAAAAGCTATCTCAGCAAGCCTCAGCTCCTCTCATCTGCTGATATCACATGCAAGTTCACTCACGCTGCACAACACAGGGAGGCTGTAAGGTGGAGTGCCGTGCTGCGTGGATAGCTTGAGGCAACAGTGGCACATATAGTGTGCTGAAGCAGAAGAGTGGGGCCATAGTATATTGGACAGATGCTAAGCCAGAATTAGCCCAAACAGTTTTCAGTGTGGAGTAACCAGTCACACGTGATGCAAAACAGGCCACATAAATTGGCCTCTGTTGGCTACAAACTGTGCTCCCTGGCACAATCCCCAAAGGCAATATAAACATACCGTTTAAAGCCCCAATGCATTAAAGCATTTAAGATGCTCTTAAATTTAAGCGTGTGCTTGAGTCTCATGGTCATGTGCATGTGCTAAAGGCCTTTCTTGAATCAACTCCAGAAAGTATTGTTGCACGAGGACATGATTTACTTCAAAATCAAAAAAGAAAAGAAAATAAGAATAAGAATTCTTGGTCAGGTAAGAAATATGAATAGCTTACTGACAGACTTCACTCTTATTTTTTAGCTAATAAAACAGAAAAAACAAAGCCAACAGGAGTCCCATGTTTGAATAACCAGCAACAGTTATTGGTGATTTAACTGAAGCTTGCTTGATTAGAGATGGGAGAAAATTATGTGTTTGGGGGTTTCTTTAAGCCCAGTTTGAGAAACAAACATGAGTAGCTAGAAACAGTAAGTAGCTGTTTACTGTGCTCAGTAGTGCCAATTTCCCATATTTTGCTCAGTCTGCATAATGAACTCTACAAGTCCCCACATTTATGGTCTCTCAGTCCAAATTTCACTTTATTTGATCTGTTTCTGAAATATGTTGCTGGCAGCTGTGCTGTGCACATTCTGTGGGCCTTGCTCAGGCTGCTTGTTCACTGTGAGTACAGCCATCTCGGGTGGCAAGAGGTGTTCAAAGAAACTGGCAACCAGGATTTGCTAAGGAATGGAGATCTCATACCGAGCAAAAGCTGCTGTGGTCATTGAGCGTTGTGAAATGAAAGGAAAACTCTGCTTTAGAAGGATCTGCTGCCAGTTTCGCCTGATGTGCGTTCACATTCAGTGGGGCAGCAATGCACCTGCGGTTTGTATTTCATCTGTTTTGGGTCGTATTTTTCACACTGAGAAAGGCAGTAATGCTGATAGCTCCATGCATGACAGAGAGCCTAAAAATATCCAAAAGAAGCCATTGCAAAAGAAATAATTATTACTCTCTGTCTTCAGTGACTGCCAAGTCAACTTGTGACAAGTGCATATGCAAGATTATTGTGGGCTGGCAAATAAAATAAACTGAACGCCTGAAATACAATTGTTGAGAAAATAGTTAAGAATTGGTGTGATTTCTCATCTTTCATTTCTCTTTTCTTGTACAATTATCTTGTTTTACCAGTGGTACCAAGGCATAAACAATACATTGTTCTCTATTTTAACTAATTCTATTTCATTTACTCTTCCATAATTCATTGGTTTTGCCCATTATCCTCCACAGCGATTTACTATTTGACTCTATTTATGCTAGCTGTTCATGTAGGGTAGCCCACTGAAGGAGCACAGACGACACAATGCTTAATGTTATATATACACTGGGATCAATCTTCTGCGAGTTAGATGTGACAGTCTAGGTAGACTGCCTGCAGTCCAGATGTTTTACATCCATTGTTTCATATCATTTACCACCTAGGCTGGATATGCGTGAAGATGCTTCATCTTCTGTCAGCAAAGCTCTTTATATCCAGAACTGCTTAAGGCTTGATACCTGTAAATCACCTTAAAATCTTCATAAAATGGATGGTTCACTTACGTTCCAGCCCACACACTTCATGAATTTCAGTGAGGCATTAGGGTCATGTCTCTTGTTTAGGATTGGGTCATGATTCTTCGCCATTTCAATCTGGATTAGATTTCTCTCCTGTTTTATTAATCTTTGACACAATTTTAGCAATGCATTCTGAATGCAAAGTATAGAAGCCTCTTCTGTGAAGAGAGCGGCTTTCTGTCTTTCCAGTTCCAGCAAAAGACTTTCACATTTCTTAAAATTCTGCACAAGATTAGCCATGCTGACTGTATCCAGTGCTCACAGAGGTAATGACATTACTTACAGGCTTAAAATTTAGCATATATTTCAGAACTTTCCTGTGTATACACAGATTGACATTTATAGTAACAAGTCATATATCTTATTATTGTGCTTACTTTCTATTAATATAAGAAATTATCGGCTGAATCTTGACGCCAAGAAACCAGTCTGATTTGACATAAGGCCTTGTAACACAAAGCTCAACTCCCACTATCTGAAATGAGGACTGAAATAAGGGAGTGGGGATATTCACAAAGAGGTGAATGCACTTCCACTGAGATCAATGCAAAGAACTTCCAGATTCCAGCATCAAGGCAATCAGATTATATTCAGTGACTGAGAATTTCAGTCGTCCTGAAAACAAAAGCTATGATGTCCTACAGGACAGACTATAGGTGATAGCCACTTGCCTTCAAAATGATACAAATACTACCCATATTTCATCTATGGCAGGACTTTGTTTTCAGGAGACTGGGTTTCATTATATTCCATTAATTTGCAAGGTAAGCTCATCTTGTTTCATACTGGAATGCTGGTGAGTTTAGGAGATTCACAGTATATAGAAAACTGGCTTTTAAAGACAGCAATAAGCAGTATAAATAAATATCTGGATCAGAAAACAGCTTTTGAAGCCATAGGGAGAGAACAAGTGTTTCTGTAACCTTTCCTTGGAGTTTCCTGTTTTAGAAATGTAACTACATTACTCTTACAGCCTTTTGCGTTTCTATTCCAGCCTGCGGTAAAAAAAGTATCTGACAAATCAACTTATCTTTTCCTAAATGTTTACTATTGTTTATCCCTTATTCCATTACTTCAGCAATGTTGTTGTCTGCAAGTTTAATCTTAGGTACTTGATCAACTACTTTGCTTGACCGAGGTCTTATACATCACATAAGCTGAAGTTTTTTCATTTAATTTTTTTGTCAGTTGAAAGTGTGATTTGTAACATTTTTGACCAGAAAAAAACAAGCTGATTTGCTTTCACTTGATACCAAAACTTATCCATACATTTATGTCATTAAACCAACCTTGTGTACATATGAACATATATAGTAATCAAATATTTGTCTTAGCTGAAAGAAAAAAGTAATAAAATCAAGACACATGTTAAAAGCAAACATTTTAAACAATCTTGACAATCATCACATTTTCGTATTTGCTATCAAAGCAAATTTAATACTTAAGAACCTATTTATATATTCAAATTTTGATAGCAACTGCTGCTCTTAAGAGTGCAAGAGTGCATTCGTTTATACCTGTCATAAAATATTTTCAAAAACCGAAGCTCATTAGCTTAATAAGTTGAATGGTTTAATATGTTAGCCTGATAACTTATTTATTGAATTTCAGCATATTTCTTTCAGAAAATAAATCGTTTGGTCATTTTTTCCACTTTTGTGAGCCATAACAAGTTGTCCAGCTACAATTAAAGTTCAACAGATCTTCACAGAATTGAGGACAAATTCACAACTATTCAAGAAATTATATGATAGAAATTGCTAAAATTTCTCAACAAGCTATTTATAAAAACCCATTATTACCAGCTCAATTCAGTGCAGGAAGCTGATGTAATCAAATGCTTATGTTAAAATCTGTTTATCTCTTTATCAGTATAACACCACTTACAACCCTGGTTCAGGTAAACAATACTTGAGACACAATGAGACATAAGGACATGCTACATTTAAATACACTAAAAATTGGATGAATCTGGGCTTTGGTCGCTACAGTTGTTCATCTTCTCTATGTCTGACTTCTTTAGTCTTCTGAGGGTAAGAAAACATATATTCCTAAATTAACTTAATAGAGCTATTTGTTAGGAAACATGTTTAGAAAAAAAGACTGTCTACTATTGTAACACCTTTTAAAAACTGTATTTCTAGGTTCCTCACCCTTAAAAAGGGTCCAACTGAACACATTGGAATAAATGTAGGTATTGAACTTTACTGTGTTCTTGAAATGTAAGATGAATCATAAAAAAACTTTACTGTCTTTTAAATATTACATACATTTCAGACTGGAACAGCAAATTATGTTCTTAAAATTCTCTCTGGCATTTAAAAGTCGTGTCCTCGTTTTCCAAATAGGTTAAACAGCAAATGTAATGTTAAAAATAAAAAAAGAAGTGTTAAAAATGACTAAGTGTACAACAGGGATGTATTTCACAGAAAATGTGGAAAATCTTGTTTAAAAATTATAGTAAACAATCAAATATTTTTCAGTGCACATCATTAGTATGTGCATTATAATTTAAAACTGAGTATTGATGACTGCTGCTGCTGATCTTTTAAAATCTCTTACAAACAAAATATAAATAGGAGAGCCAAAAGAGGATAGCTGCTAAATCATGACACAAGGTTCCCTTTTCCTTCTTTTTTTTTTTTTGTCTTTTCCTTTCCTCTCCACTTGGACTGAAGTTTCTTCTGGCTTCTTCAAAAAAGTGCACACACACGCTCGCGCGCGCACACACACACACACAAATTAATTCCAAAACCATGTTTCTAAATTTCCAATGGACTTGTATTCCTGGTGTCTTTTCACATGATCACAAGCAAGACATGCGTGTGATTCCCAGAACCTTGGAAGATGCACTGAGAAATCCTTCTTCCAGTTGAAATAACTAAGGTACATCTTGTTATTTTTGTCAAGCATCAGAAGATATTCTGCCAGCTCTCTTGGGGAGAGAAAATCTTCCACGTGTATGAAAGAGTCTGCTGGAATGTAATTCTCATAGTTTTCTCTGGAAGGACCCAGTACAACTGGTACTGATCCGGCCAGAAGAGCGTTGTAAAGTTTTTCAGTAATGTAATCTTTGTGGATTGAATTTTCAAAAGAAAGGTAGAATTTGCAGGTGGAGATAGTTGGAATCAAGTTTTTATCATTGACGTAGTCCCCAAAGGCTTGTCCGTAGGTATGGATTTCAATGTATTTGCTAAGCTCATTGTAATACTTGACTCGAGCGTGCTCAGGGTTCCAGTTGCTTACAACCCAACAGACTAAGTTTTCCTTGCTTGGCACTTCAAATGTAAAGGAACTTGTACCAACCATCATGAAGCCATAAGGCACCTGAATATCTGAATCACGCCGATAAGTCAGGGTCAGGTTAAAGAGGTGTTCAATGCCACTCTTTTGTGGAGTATGAGTTGGAGACTCCAAGTTCATCCAAATCCATTTCTGGAATGGTGGCCTGGCTTGCTGAGGTAAATTAGTCAGATCCCAGCTAATGTCCCTGTGATGAATGAGAACAGCATGGGACTTGTTATATAGTGAGCGGTCAATAGTCAGATGGCACCCGTGGATATTGAACATTGTTTGGCAGGATGTTAGATCGAATGTCTGACCAAATGGCCAAACCCAGATCAAAACAGTAGTCTCATTAACATTATCTGTTTTGGAAGAAAAGAAGCTCTTCATTTTCAAAACTGAGCTGGCTGATTCTATAGGACCAGAGATCCAGCTATTTGTTGGTTTGATATAAATTAGTATAAATGCCATGAAACAACCAAGGACAATGAAGATAATAAAGAATGGCCGGAAAATTCCTTTAGATGTTGATGTCATAATTTGTTCTGAGAAAAGAGAGAGGAAGAGAAAGAGAGAAAATAACATCAGGTATTAAATTACATATACATATCCTGTTAAAGCAAGCAGACAACAGACCTGAAAATAGATAGAACTTCAATATCACTGAGCTTTAACCTCAGAAATTTCCTTTGAGTGGAGAGGGTATGGGTTTTTGCATGCTATTCATGACAAAATATTGGATAATGATGTATAGTCTAGTTGGAGGCCTGTAACCAGTGGTGTCCCCCAGGGGTCAATACTTGGTCCAATTTTGTTCAATATATTCATTAATGACCTGGATGAGGGGACAGAGTGTATCCTCAGCAAGTTTGCTGATGATACCAAACTGGGTGGGGTGGCTGACACCCCAGAGGGCTGTGCTGCCATCCAGTGTGACCTGGACAGGCTGGAGAGCTGGGCAGAGAAGAACCTAATGAGGTTCAACAAAAGCAAGTGCAAGGTCCTGCACCTGGGGAGGAAGAATGCTAGGCACCAGTATAGGTTAGGGGTGGACCTGCTGGGAAGTAGCTCTGAGGAGAAGGATCTGGGGGTTGTGGTAGACAGTAAATTATCCATGGCCCAGCAATGTGCCCTTGTCACAAAAAAGGCCAATGGAATCCTGGGCTGCATAGGGAAGAATGTGGCCAGTAGGTCGAGGGAGGTCATTCTCCCCCTCTACTCTGCACTGGTGAGGCCACAACTGGAATACTGTGTCCAGTTTTGGGCTCCCCAGTTCAAGAGAGACAGGGAACTGCTGGAGCGAGTCCAGCGAAGGGCAACTAAGATGATTAAGGGCTTGGAGCATCTGCCTTATGAGGAAAGGCTGAGAGAGCTGGGACTCTTTAGCCTGGAGAAGAGAAGGCTGAGGGGAGACCTTATTATGGCATACAAGTATCTAAAGGGTGGGTTGAAGGAGGATGGAGCCAGGCTCTTTTCAATGGTTCCAAGTAACAGGACGAGGGGCAATAGGCACAAGTTAGAACACAGGAAGTTCCATTCAAATACAGGGAAACACTTCTTTACGGTGAGGGTGACAGAGCACTGGCACAGGCTGCCCAGGGAGGTTGTGGAGTCCCCTTCCCTGGAGATTTTCAAGACCCGCCTGGATGCAGTCCTGAGTAATGTGCTCTAGGCAATCCTGCTTTAGCAGGGGAGTTGGACTAGATGATCTCTAGAGGTCCCTTCCAACTCTGAAACTCTGTGATTCCGTGATTCCGTGATTTCTCTTCTTCACATTAAAAGCTAATTAACATAAATTAAAAGCAGGATTTTAATGCATCTTGTGCTTGATAGAAATCAGTATATACCTCGAAAAGTCCTTTTGCTTAGAACCTAGGCCAAGAGTTTAAGAGACACCCAAGACAGACAAATTTACCCTTTGATTCTGTTCTTTTGTCTGTTTAAGGGATAACTGCTGCAGATTTGGTCCATTCATATTTGTGTGTATATATGCATGGAGGATATAAGTTTAAAGGAATGAAAAAGGAAGGTGCTGAAACTTAATTCTGTAATCAATAAGACTGTTAGAAAACTAGTTCATGCCTGATGGCTACGTGGGGATGAACATTCACGTCTTCGCCAGAAGACTCCTAAAATACCTAGGGAAGAAAAGCAGCAATAGAGGTTCTCAGCTCTTCCATATGCAGCCTCACATAGTTTCCCCATAAAGAAAAATGAGTAAAAAGATGTCCTTAAAGATTTTATTATGTTTTCATGCCACAGCCCTTAGAAGAAAAGGCTCCAGGGACACCTTATTGCAGATTTTCAGTACTTCAAGGGGGCTTATAAGAAAGATGAGGACAAAGTTTTTAGCACAGTCTGTTGTGATAGGACAAGGGGTAATGGCTTTAAACTTAAAGAAGGAAGATTTAGATTAGATAGAAAGAAGAAATTTTTAAAAACGAGGGTGGTAAAACACTGGAACAGGTTGCCCATAGAGGTGGTAAATGCCCCATCCCTGGAAACATCTAAAGTCAGGTAGGATGGGCCTCTGAGCAACCTGATCTAGTTGAAGATGTCCCTGATTATTGCAGTGAGGTTGGACTAGATGACCTTTAAAGGTCCCTTCCAACCCAAACTATTCTGATTCTTTTATCTTTGTGAGGTACCATTTTTTCCATGGGGAGAAAGGCCTTCTTTGGCCTCTTTCTGGTTGTCTCTTCCTGAAGGAAGTGATAAATCTCTTGCCAGAAGTTCTCTTCCATACAGTTCTTGTGAAACCTAGAAAAGTTAGGGGTTGCTTATTGCTAACCTTTGCTCCTGAACGTAGCCCTGAAACTCAGAGGAGTTCTAAAAATAAAAACAGTTAACCATGTAAAGAGCAATATGACATACAGGGAAAAAGGAGTGGAAGTTAGTTGCCAAAAGAAGTGGTCTGAATACACTGCCCTACTGTAGAAAGGTAAGTCTGCGGTGCATTTCAATGATTATAAAATTTCTCTGGCTTTCTTTTTCTGCATATTTTTTAATTATTTGTTTGGGTTTTTTTTATGTTTACTAGCTAACTCCACAAAATTTTTTATAAAAATCCCACCCCTATATACATACATAAAATATATAATATAAATAAATAAAAAAATAAAATATTCAAAGTCACAGAAAGAGAATTTCAGGCCTTTTAAGCCAGTTTTGTAGCTCATCTCCTCTAACCTGTGAAATAAGTAGTTAAATTCAGAATGAAGACATGGTATAATGCGATTCAGAGGTCCATTAATGCAACATAACTTTGCTGCTTTGTGAGTGTAAAAACTGATGCGTGAGGGTAGCACTACAGTTACAACAAAAATGTTTTCACGTTCACTATTGAGGAAAGGAAAAAGGAAGGAAGGTCCTGCTTATCTTTACTCTATAACTTGAGGAAAAGGGAATTTGACACAATATCTCCCTTGTTTTTGGGAAGGCAGATAATCTTAAATTTGGTTTTAGTTATTGTGGTGGGTTAACCAGGGCTCGTTGTCAGATATTCACCCAGCCGCTCTTTCACTTCCCCTCCTCAACGGGACAGGGGGAGAAAACAAGATGAAAACCTCGTGGGCTGAGGTAAGGACAGGGAGATCACTCACCAACTACTGTCACAGGCAAAACAGACTCACCTTGGTGAAAATTAATGTAAGACGAAAGTTAAATGAATACTTCCCCCCAACTTCTTCCCAGGCTCAACTTTCTGCTTCATTCCCGATGACTCTACCTCTTCCCTGTCCCTGAGCAATGCAGAGGGATGGGCAATGGGGGTTTGTGATCAGCTCACAATGGTTCCTCTCTGCCACTCCTTCCTCTTCACGCTTTTCCCCTGCTCCAACGTGGGCCCTTCCCATGGGGTACAGTCCCTTCAGGAAAAAAAACTCTGCTCCTGCGTGGGCTGTCCATGGGCTGCAGTTCCTTCAGGCCATATCCCCCTGCTCCGGCGCGGGGCCCTGCCCAGGCTATCTACTCCACCGTGGTCCTCCGTGGGCTGTACGGGAATCTCCACTTCAGTGCCCGGACCACCTCCTCCTTCATTGACCTTGGTGCTCACAGGCTTGTTTCTCACATTTTTATTCCTTTGTTCCTCACTGCCTGTCCCTTTCCTAAATGCGCTTTCCCAGCGGGGCCACCATCTTGGCTGCGGGGCCCAGCCCTGCGCTGCGGCGGGTTGGTTGGAGCCGGCGGGAGCCAGCTGGAACCAGCTGCTTCTGGCGTGGGGCAGCCCCGGCCTCTCCTCACAGAGCCTGGTGCCAGTGCCTGGGCACAGACACCCAATGCAGTTATACAAAATATAGCGTTATCTTGAGTCTGACTCTTTTGTGTTGGCCCCTTTCTTTTGGACATAGTTTAGCAGGTCCTCTCTGCTTTCAGCAAAGTGATCCCGAAGGGAGTAAAGGGGAGGAACTGCTGTGTCCACGGCTTTTCCACTTATCCTCATCAGTTAATATTCCCATGAAATAAATTTGTGGTTTTACAGCAACATTGCACTGTTTTTTTTTTTTTTCAGCCTACGTTGATTTTTACTGGAAATACGTCTAGAGGGGAGTTTATGACCCATGAAAGCAGACGGCTCTCCCCTGCCTCACTGCAGTGAAAGTCAGACTGGGGTCTCTGAGGAAGAAGGTTGAGCAGCTCCAGGACATGAAACTCAAGGAAAAAACAAGAGGCTGAGTTGACCTTCATGTGACTCACTTCTTCATTTCTGTGCTACTGAAACCAACAGGCAGAATAGGTATAACTTTTTCACTGAACAGATAACATGAGTTGAGTTTGAACAATAGGTTGGGAAAGGTGTCTATTCACAGAGACTGTTCATTTTCTAGGGATTGAAATGGATGGGAAATCAGAAAAGGACCATAACGTTGTGCCTTGTAACTTAGCCGCCCTCCGGTTAAAAGCCCTCTGACAGAAGCCTCTCTGAAAGGGATTATTTTACACTAAGCTTTTCTGCTAATTAATAAAAAACCCTGCATCATCACATGGCGATTCTTGCTACATAGGAAATGACCAGATATTATGTGTTCTGTTCTCTGCTTGAAATTCTAGTGTGTCCACGGCATTGTATTTGTGTAGGAAGCTTTTGAATAGTAATGCCAAAGTGAGGAAAAACACTTGCTGTTTGTGCAAACCAGAGTACCAATATTAACATCTCACAATGCTAAGAAGGTGAGTTTACCTATTTTATCCCTTCCACATCTGTTTCCTTGCTTTGGTTTGCTGCCCTGTGAACTCATGTGCCCCCTACTGCTCTGGGATCATCGATATCAGATTTTGCCTTTCACCAAAACACTAGCCTACAGCCAGGATAGTTCTTTTTAGTTTTCCATCCTGTGGATTCAGAGGACTAACTGTTCATTACACAGACTCATACATCCATTAGGAGATGTATAGGCATCACTAGCGTGCTTCACTTTGAACCTATTGCTAATGGGATGGTGGAAAAGGGTTGTAAAGGCAAGACCCATTAAAACCTGGAATAAGAGGCTTGCAAAGGAGCAGAAGACCTGAGCAGACTTCTAAAAATACCACTTACACATACCCTGAGGGACTGGACAGGATTTTGCCATAGAATCCTGTCTTTCTATTCCATTTTGTGGTAACTCCGGTAATAATTATTAAGATGTGCACTAGGAATAGCAGTAATTTTTCAGGATGAAGTGCTAACCTCAGAAGCACTAACTTCTGTGCTCCACAAAGAAGACTGAGGAACCTATGGAATGGACCAGCAAACTCTGCCTTCATGGCTTTTGGGACTGTGTCCTGTACAGAGTCAGGCAGCAGCACAGTGAAGGAATGTGGTAAGCACCTGTTGACAAATACTATTTTCTTGAGAAGTAGCTTGTCTGTACTGCTTAGAAGTATAGGTTGTATTTTTTTTGTTTGTCCACTAGAATTCATGGATTTGTTTTCCCACGATATTCTCCAAAGTATGGACTCTTTTCCATATTTACTTATTTCCTTTTTCCCTTTTATGCCCAAGATAACCATCAATCTCCTGTTGTGATTCTCACTATAAAGGTGATGCAAAGGAGACATTTGTTACAAGACACCCAGCCAAGTAACCTTAGTTCACCCTTCCTCTTTCACGGTTTTCCTTCCACCACAGAAGCACAAATTTCCTTTTTTCAGATCCCCTCCCCCATCAACCTCTGGCATGCCAGGCTCTGAAAAGAAAAGTTTGTCAAAGAAATGTGTTTACTGAGACTTTCACCAACTGGAAGAATTCGGTACTTTTGTTAGTTTTGTTATAAAGTACATTTCAGAGTGTTGTGGCATAGCAAGTATTTTCTAGTTGCTTTTTTTCTCAGATGAAAGTGTAGTATTTCATCAGTACAAGACTATTTTTCTCGGTACAAAACTTAGCAAGGCTGCTTTTTAAGTGCAAAACTTGGTATTCCATCAGCAAGCAACTCCATTTAGTAGCAGCACAAACAGGGAGATAGTAACAGGGTACTAGCAATGTTAACCCCAAGTACACCAGGCAAGGCTTGCAAAAATATATGTCATGTTCACTAAGAAATAAAATGGAATTTTATGTGAACAGTTCTATCATTACTTTATTACAACAATGACTTCTCAATCACTGCAGGTGGGAGAAAATGTAACCTTTTTGGTCAGTAATATCAGTGCCTGTTTCCCTGGTATATTTTTACACCAGTTTCTCTGCTATGTCCTCAAGGTTTTGCCAGTAGCCCAAAATATATCACTACTTGCAGAGGTATAACTTTCATTACTGAGATTTTCTGAAGGAAAAGGACAGTATTATAAAATTAAGCTGGAGCAAAGATTTTTGAAATCATAGACACTGAATAATGAATAAAAAAAGACACTTTTCTCATCTTAGAATTCTTAAGTGTTTGGGGCTAAGTCTTATCTTCATCATCACTCAATCTCAGGATAACTCAAGAAGAAATACTTAACAACCTCAAGACAGTCTCTGAGGATCACTCCTGGGATCAAATGGGGCATTTCTGGCACAGAGGACTTTCAAGACTGAGGAACAAAAGCAGAAGGAAGCAGAGGTGTCAAAGGTAGGCCCATTTAGAAGCAGACAACTTGCTAGGTAGATATTCTGGGACTATTAAAAGGAAGGTCAAACACAGTGGGAACTGATAGGAATCACAAGCAAACAATTGTTATTGTTAGAAAGAAGGCTTATTTGAAATTGCTCTCTCTGTCCTCTGGCACATTTCACCAGCCTCTGGCCATGGCATATCTGCATTTATGCTAAGAGCTGTGTTTTCTTAGATCAGGCTTCCAATTAGCTGGAGCTTTTTCACCTGCAGTATTAGAAGAAAACTGATTGCCTCAGGATAGCCCGAGTGTGACTTCTTATCTCCAAGTCACTGCTGTGTGGACATGCCCCAAACTGCTCTTGCTTTAGCTCTCCGAGACTAAAGAATGCCCTTTTTGTTGGAATTAACTCTCATCGCTCCCAGTTATGCCTCTTCTGTCGCAACCAGAATGGTGGATATTTTTTCCCCCACTATCCAAACATGGGCTTGCTTCCACGCCTTTCCATGCCTGTCCCACAGATTTCTGAAAGCAGCCTAGTATGAAAAGGCTCAACAGAGCTGCATACAGCTAAAGGCTGAAAGCTGAATGAGCTGCTAATCTCAGACTGCATATTTTTATTCTATTGTTTGCAACATTCTTTTTCCTCCCCTCTCCACCTCCTTTGTTTTCGGGTTATTTGTTCAATTCCTCAGATTCCAGTTTTGTGTATTTGTGCTTTAAGAACAGTATAGAAGTATTTTATTCAACAACGGCTTTTTTTTTTTTTTTAAGCAGTTTTAGAAAAATGATCTAAGAACACCCTGAGGACAGGTAGCCTATCAAGATAGATTGCTTAGGGATGGTGCTGAACCTATCACTGGGTACTGTTAAGAACAGGTTAGACAACCACCACGAAGCAATGAGAGATCAGATTGTGCCCCCAGGTCCTGGGGCTGGGCTAGATGACCTCACTTGATTCCTTCCAGCTTTGTGCTCGGTGATAATATTAAACACAGATTCTTGTAAAATGCACCTAATAAAAACACAAGCTGGTAGTCTAAAACTCCAAAGGACTGCTGAATAAATGGGTAAAAAAATCCCCCATCTTGAAGTTTGTCTTACAAACTATGAAATACCCATACTGTACACAGTGAAAATATGAAGGAAACTGAAAAATTGCAGGTACAACAACAACCAAAAAGTCCCTATTTTCGAAGGCAAAACGTAAAGCTTCCTGTCAATTGCTAGCTGGGGTACTGCTGCTTTTTTGAGAATCGCTGAATTTTGTCCCCTCAGGCCTCGCTGAGGGAAACCCTATTCTCGGCTCCCTTCTCTCAATTGCTGTGCAGCACACAGCGTGCTGCTATGGCTCAGCAGCCCCCAGCCTTCCCCTGTGATTGTCATCTATCCTCTCCTTCTCCCCAAGGCAGTCACACACTGTCACTCTCCAGCTGCTTAGGCAACAGCTCAGTGGTTCCTTTCTGCAATCCAACTGTACAGCAAAAGGCATTAGCCAGGGACGCAGAGTCTCTCAGATTCCCTCTCAGAATGGCAGAGGGAAATGGCTACAGCACTGCTGTTCATACTGGAGTGTCCCTATCTCCACCCCCACTGCCACATATGTAAAAGAAAAAAAAAAAAAAGAGAGAAGTGGCATTACCCAAAAATTCTACCTGTAAGGAACTTTTCCAGACAATCTGGCACTACTGTCAGGACACCCCACTCCACACTGCGGCTGTGTTGCTTTCTAATTATGAGCTTTTAGGTTTGTCTTGGAGGGAACACAAGTACTCTCCATTCCCTCCTTGGCACAACTGCATGCATACGAAGCTATCAGAAACCTCAGCAGCTTTGCCAGCCTTGGTAACATGCAGAGACATGACATTTTTACCTTAACTTCCACATTGGCTTGTCCACATCACAGTTTGTTTATGGCGGATAGCGTTCTGTGAAAGGGGTGGTGGCTTTCCATACTCTCCTAGTTACAGAAAACGGCATTCTTCACCACTGTAGCTTAGTAGCAAACTTTATCTGCCTTGCCAGGAAAGTGCTTTTTCTCTTCCTGAAGATAAAGCTCATCCTAGCTATGCAGCACAAGCCAGTCCACAGTTCTTTCGAAAGCCCTGAAAAGGCTCTGCACCAAATGAAGCAGATGAAAGAAAAGCTGCTCCAGAAGCAAATGGTCTCTTTCTCCCTTCTTTCCATGTGGTTTGGGGACAGCAAACTGCTGTTCTCTCTGATTCTGCCAGAACTGCAGAAAGAGCTCTTCAGCAGCTTTGTGGCTGGCTCGTAAAACAGTAACTAGCCAGCTGAAATACGAATAACATACCTGCACAAGCTATGTATTTGTGATGGCCACCAGCCCACCAGAAAGCCCTAGTTAACTCACCGTAGCTGGGAAAATAGTGCGAGCTAAGCCAAACAGAGATGGACCATGAAGTGACAGAAGAAGAATCATAGGCTTTGCTTTGCCTGTGTGCTAAACTCCACATCCCAGAACCACAGTTGCTTCTGGCTGGTTTCCTAGTATATAGTTCCCCAGTACAATGGAAAAATACCTCCCCATGCAAAACAGACAAATCGGAATCAGGAAAGAGCAGAGGATGCCCGCTTATAATAGTGAACACTTACTGTAGGGGACTTTACTTCTGTAGCAAGCAAGACTTTTGGAGCTCTAAGCACCAGCTGTTTGTGTAGGTATGATTAGAGGCTGTGTGCAGTAGTTACACTGCTGAATCTTGCTGCATAGGCAAGCTCGAAAATTTTAATTGGGATTGAATGTTGCTTTTTTTGCAGATACAACTGCATAGATCTGGAGGATTCTGCCAGTGGCAGCATAACTCCTGAGACAGCTCTGTAGCCTAGAAAGAAAGCCTGAGAGGCCTCTAAAAAATACCATAAAATCCTCATAATCTGATCTCTACTTAACATTTCACTTCTCTGCCTGCCTAGCACCTTTTCCTTAAGCAACTCATTATACCTCTGGGTTTGGGATCTGTACTGATGTAGTTGGTATTTTTTTAGGATGCAGGTCAATGTTCTTGCTTCAATTTGCGAAGTCTTATGTGCTATGGATACTAGTTGCCAGAGAGACAACAACTGCCCTAGAGAGAAAAGCAAGCAACTGAAGTGCAATCTGCTCTGTGGCTGAAAGCGAGGGTGGCATTTCCTAATACAATCAGAAGGAAAGTGGACAAGAGAGGTGATGATTTAAAGGCCTGTTTTTTTTTTTAAATATGTCCATATTCTTTGCAAATAAGACTTTATTTTTTGTTCTTCCCCTCACAGGGTGGAAGGAGGGACATTTATTTTAGAAATCCAGCCAAATGAATTGGATTTCTTGACTATTCTGAACAAAGAAGTAACCAAGTGTTGTTCAACGGGACTCATGATGGCCAAGAGTCCTTATCCAGGTTCTGCTAGTTGTTGTCTAAATGACTTGAGCAGAGCTCCTCACTGCTCTATCTTTCATGAAAGAGCATCAGTGACTCAAAGCTTCAGGTTATAGTCTGTGTATAGAGACTACAGATCCTTCATATCATGAGATACTTAGTGCCAAAATGATGGTCGCTTGTCTTCCATCTGGGAAAAGTGCAATTCAAGTAAGTGATGTCATGTAGAGCACTTGTAAGTTTAAGGACATGAGCACTAAATTCATGGACATGAGCACTAAATTAATGGACAATTGGCAAAATGTAAAAACAGCATGAATCATTTTCTCATTGTGCACCAACAGCTATGTTTTCAAGGTGACTTGTGTTGGTAGTGATAACCATTTTAAAGAAAGAGGTTGGTAGGTGTAAGGTAGAAGGTGATTCTAAAACAAGACTCTTAAATGAAGTGCTTTTTCTTGCTGGAGCAAACAAATTAGTAAGTCACCATAAAGATTAGCCAAGTTTGGACACTGAAAACAGAACAGAAGACTTTTAAGAGTCCAATCTAAGTGGATTCTTGCTCATGCACAGAAAGAAAGAGCAAGATCCTTACACAGTAAATTCAGAATCAATCCTCATAATATTATAAGAACTTTAAAGATATGCACACACACAAACAGAAACAAAAACTTAATCCCCCGAAACCTAAAACATTAAATAGCAAGAATGAGAGCATATTTTAAAAAGAATATATATTTTAGATAGTATATATTGTAAAACCAGCAAAAATAACAATCCCTAAACCTCTCAAACTGCACACTTCCTCCGAGAAAACGAACTCGCAGTTGAGAGAAACCAGTGGTTAATTTCTTGGAGTGTCTCTTTGTGTACATAACAAAAGGAAGAGCAGAGAGCTGGAACTACTAGTATAACAAGCTGAGAAATACAAAGCTGAACAAAAAGTCTCTGAAAAGACTTGTTCTGTAGAAAAGAAAAAAAATAAATCCTTCAGTCAAGAAATAGCAAATACATGAGGGGAATGGGTTGAAGGAAAGGTAGTCTGAAAAAATCCTCCAATAGTTACAACCACCTACATGTTTTAAGATGATGTTTCCTTGTTACTACTTACTGTCCGGGCTAACATATGCACCGATGCCTCTGAGAGCAACTCTCAAGGTTTGAGTACGGGAATGAAGAATATTCTGCACAGGCTGTTGACCGTACATTGTGCAAAGCAGATCAGTAGCTAGTGCAGAGATCATACTTCATTTTGAAAGACTCGCATTATTTATTATTTCTTAGTGTATTGTCTTCCTTTTATGCTTGTTAAAAAGAGAAGTTAAATATTTGCAGAGTATGTTAAAGCAGTTAATTCTGATGTTTAACTACTGGATTTTACTGTTATACATTATTCTACTCTTAATAGACCAAAAATTCCATAATGAATTAATAAAATTTTTACCATTATATTAACAATTTAATGCAAAATTATTTACTATATCTTGGAAACATAATTAGCCAAGCAGTCTTTTTCCCACTTAAGGTTTGCAGCCCATAGTCTTTCTCTGGTACAATGCTACTGAATATGTTAAAAACAGGTATTTAAACAGGGTAAAGAAGGAATTTTCATTTGTTCCTACTACATAAGGAAGACTTTATATAGCTATCCTACTCAGAAAGTAACTTTCTAAAGAAAGTCAGCAGAGATAGCTAGGAAGAAATACAAAGAGAAAGAGAGAGAGCAAGGGAAATAAATTGGAAAAGGGTAAAAAAAAGAGCTAGATATGAGGTCAGTAGCACTCTATTTAATTCTGTATTCCTCTGCTTTAAGGGCATCGGTGTAAAGAAAAATGATGGCAGGCAGTTGCCTTTGCAAACAGTCTGTGAATCCTTGCAGTTAATACAGCCTAGTAAATGCGATGACAAGAACGATAAGAGGGACGTAACCCCCCAATTGATTAGGCTACCCCAAGTCCTAAGGAGCCCCAAACCAGAAACAGGCACTACTAGTAGAGATCAAGGGAAATGCTGCTGTCTGTCTCCGAAACTGCAGCCCTGAAAAACCTCTGCTCATTTGTCTCTTAATGCTGGTCATGCTTAAGCTTTCTCTGTCTCTCTGCCTTTCAGGCTCCTGTGCACTTAGCAGCCTGGTGCCAGCACATCCCCAGAAGGGGCTCATTCTTCACAGGGAAGGGCCATTCAAAATCGATAAACTAGCTGTTCCCCCAGCTCTCAGCCCTGGGGATGCAGATGTGCCTACAAGAGCGGACTCCATCTTAAATGCAGTGGTAGCAGCTGCTTTTCGTTTGTCTGATTTTAAAGAAACGGGCATAGGATGAAGTCCCTTTATGCAGCAATTGAAGCTGGGACCTATTACATATGAATCCTACTTCAGCCTGAAGTGATTCAGACCTAGATATCTCACTTTCCTTAAAGATTTCCTCGCTCCTAGGTGGCAATGGCTGTCGATTTTAAAATGTGTGAAGAGCTTTAGGATTAGAGGAAACGAATCCTTTCCTCGTGATTGGTGTCCTAGCTGCTAATCGAGACACTACTATTTTCCCTTGACCTCCTTCTGTCTCTTGCCTATTGACTCCCTAATGATTTATGCCCAAGGGCACATCTGCAGCAGTAGAGGGTGTAGTCAGCTTCCTTCTCTGTGCAGTTTACAACCTTGTAAAGGGAAGGTGGCAGAAGGGGTTTGAATCTCCTTTGTTGGAAAGATCACAAACCTCGATCTGTATTCTGGGTGAATCCTCCTCTGGCTGTGTTCCAAAAGGTGTAATTCCTTAATTTCTTCATAAAAGCAAAGGCTAGCTCCCTGAGCTCGAGGGAGGATTCCCAGCTCTGAATCCCAAGAATGACCCACTCCTTCAGAGCGCTGGATGTGCCTTGGTGAGGGATGGAGGAAGACACATTCCAGTTCTTTTCTGGGCAGCTTCTTCAACTGCTTGTGCTGTGTGCCTCCACCCTTAGGTACCTAAGTTCCAGCATGAGGTAGGTGGTCTAGGCACCCTAACGAGGCTTTTGGGCTAACAGTCAGCCATGCTAACGCTCAGTGCACAAGCTGTTTTTTGAGTGCAGCCTTTGGTCTTCATGATCAGCTGTAGTCAGATGTCACAGAAAGCAAAATTGAAAATACCACAAAGCCCCCTGCCCAGCCAAATTAAATGAGGTTTCTGCCAGAATAGATAAGTTCTCATAAAGGGAGTGTAAGCAAAAGCAATAATAACAACAACAACAACAATAACAACAACAATAGGAAATCTGGATCTTACTGACCAGCATCGTGGTCTGATGAAGGACAGCACAGTTTTGCCAGGGCAATTCGAGCCTGCTGGTGCCTGACAAGCCATATATAGGGCAGAGAACAAAGTGGTAGGACTTCCTGGCTGTTCAACCAGCTTAACTTGGGTTTAGTTGAGTTGAATTTAATTTGGCTTAATTTAAGTGTTAATCACATTCTATTTCATTTTCAACACCTTTAGAATTAGAATAATTCTAGCATTAGAATACTGACATTTTTCCTTTAATAAAATACTTTAAAATCTGCAAACTAAAAGTACCGTACAAGTACTTTAGTAATAACAATACTTCTGCTTCTGCAATGCCTTCCCTTAAAGAATCGTTTGGACTTTTACAAGCATTAATGAAGTTTTTATCACAGCACAGTCAGAAAATTATTACTGAAAACGCTTTATGGGAAGTAAAGGAGGGGTGGAAATGAAGACCGAGAATGGTAAAGTGATTTCCACAATATCATAAAGATTTTAACAGATATTTGACGATGATGACTTCAATTTACATCAAAACAGTTGCGTGTGTGGGATAGAATATTTTCTTTCAAACAAATGTCACCAGAAACTAGTCATATCATACTTATTCATAGAATCATAGAATGGTTTGGGTTGGAAAGGACCTTAAAGAGCATCTAGTTCCATGATCAGGGACACCTCCCACTAGACCAAGTTGATCAAAGAGCCATCCAACCTGGTCTTGAGCGCTTCCAGGGATGGGGCATCTACAACTTCTCTGGGCAACGAGTTCCAGTGTCTCACCACCCTCATAGTGAAAAATTTCTTCCTAATATCTAATCCAAATCTACCCTCTTCCAGTTTGAAGCCATTCCCCCCTGTCCTATCACTACATGCCCTTGTAAAAAGCCCCTCTCCAGCTTTCTCATAGGCCCCTTTCAGATACTGGAAGGCTGCAACAAGATCTCCCCGGAGTCTTCTTTTCTCCAGGCTGAACAACCCCAACTCTCTCAGCCTCTCCTCATAGGAAAGGTGCTCCAGCCCTCTGATCTTCTTCATGGCCCTTCTCTGGACCCACTCCAACACGTCCATGTCCTTCATTCAGATCAGTTATCTCTGGGATGTATCTTTGTTTCAAATTTCTGAAAACCCATCCTGGTCTTCATGGTTGTAGTAAGTTAGTAAAGGTAAATAGAAGATTTAACCAGATTTAAGTCAATGACACCTTGACCTGTACAACAAGAAAAACCACAACCCTTTTTCAGAACTATAGTCAAAACTCTGTCAGCAAAGCTGGATTTGCTGAAAGACAAGTATCAGACATGAAATCTTGCTCGCAGAAACACTGGAAACCCTTCTATTAATTTCAGTATGGTTAGGGTTTTGTTCTTTCAGTTGATTGCAGCAACATGTAAGAAGTGAGGCAAAGAGCTCAAAAGCTATTCCTTTGTGATTAAAGTTAACTTAGAAATGAAAAACCTAAGGCAACTCAGGAGACAGCAAGACATGTAAATCAGAGCTCAGGGAATCTAAATGTTGGAACAAGTTACAAATAATAAACACTCTCCTATATACACATATATACACAAACACACACAATCTGTAACCTTAGGAAAGATTTAATCACCTATTGAAATTTTTCACACCTCCAACATTTTATAAATATATACTTACAAATTCATATTCACACACATATAAATACACATTATTGATGTGGTATTTGTAACACAGTTCATTTCTTAGATTCCCTGAAATGTGTCTTCTCAGGTCTGCTTTATATTTCTTTGTATCCATAACCTTACGTATATCTATATGTATCTAAGTATATACACATACATACACACGTATGCTTATGGATATATAGGAAACTACTGCCCAACATGCTGGACATGGGCAGAAACAGTGCTCCTAATGAGAAGTGTTACTGCTTTGCGATGTGCCAGCCAGCAGGTGCAGAAGGCAATGGAGCGACTGCTACTGCCGTAGTGGCAAATAGGAGGGAGAGAAACAGACCATTGAATTCACTGAGGCACTAAGCTGGGGAGGGGTGGATGGGAAGAGGATGCGGAAAGTGGAGACAGGCATTATTATTATATGAGCAAAAAACCCTTTTTCTTTCTTCTATACCTTAACCCTTTTATCAGAGAGGACATGAAAGAAAGCATTGCTCTCAAACTGTTCCTTCAGCAAGAAGCGCAGCAGCAGGCTGAATCCTGCAACCCTGAAGATTATTTACAGCATCAGATGCAGGACACCTCTGTATACATATCTGGAGATGGGAAATCGCTGTTTAAACTTCTGGAAAAACTCTGGCAGGGAAGAGAAGGTGGTTGCTCACACTCGGATGCTGACGAAATACGTCATGGGGAAATGGGGTGGATTTACTCAAGAATCTTTCTTAATAAGCCAGCAAGCATGTTTATTGACATAGTTGATATGAATAGAAAGCTTTAAAGACAAAGGATTCTTAAAATCCAATTTAGTTTTCGTTCATATTCTGTCCCTTTTTGTGTTTTCAGTGTCAGCAATAATTATAAGCTTCATTTTTATTACCAGTCAGTTTCTTTTAAGTTTTCTGTGCTTTTAGGTTTTGAGTCATGAATATGACAAATATGATAATTGTTTTCAACCAGCTATTTCTAGTGGATTAATTTTAACTGCCAATACAAAGGTCTAAGATTTATGTTTGTGTGTTTAAAATAAACCCAACAAAACATCTAACATTTTAGAATAAACTTTCAAAGGTTCTTTCCATATATCTTCTGTCTATTTTCTGAGTTATTCTGTTCAGGTTCCTATGTCATGCCTGACACCTTAGCATCTGTTTTTGTTATTTAGCGTTCTGAAAGTGTGCTCTGCAATGCCAAAAAGGAAGATTAAAATGTAAGTAGAATATGTGGGATTTTATTCTATTTAAACTATTCTGTACTCATAAGGGTGTTGTTTTTTTTACTCCATTCTGCATGAGAGAATGAGAGGAAGATGACCTGAGTGCACACATCCAATTTGCTTCCTTAATACTGCTGAGACTGGCTGCCTGGCTGGGAAAATGTATCTTCAGCAGAACTCAGCTTCTGTGTAGGATCAGTCTCTTACTGACCCACTCTTCTTGCGGGACTTGCAGCAATAGAGAGGTTTTCTCTTGTGGAGCTTCATTCATCCTGCAGACTGATTTACCACAAGAGAAAAGTTTGGCCCAAGTCAGAACAAGGCAGGCATTGTATGAAAATGTATGAAGATGGGAGGAGATTTTGTAACTCAGTCTTTCGGCTGCATTATGGGATAATCAGCAGGTGGCAGCTAATGTGTGCTTACGTAATAGATAAATACACCATACGTAATATGCATATTAACTGCATGTATTTTGCTTCCTTTAAATGACTAGAACAAAAAAATTGTTCCAAATTGTTAGAAGCTAGAAATATTCATAAGAAATCAAAGGTTGATAACCTAGCTGTGAGTCATTTCTACCTTATGTCAATCTGTTCAAGTAGGTATTTGAAGTGAATTCCTGATTTTATTCCTTGGATGTTGAAGGAGTGGAAAAGAGAACATGTAGTTGCTGGGTGGCAGCTGGCAGTGAAGAGGAAAACATACATAGCATGTTATAAAGCGGATGGCCCTTTATAAAGCGTGAGAACCATTTCAGACTGCTGTAAGAGCTCTGGCTGTTTTGGAAGCCCTGTTGCTGAACGCAGGTAGGGTTCATGCCGCAGCGCCCCAGGGTGGTCCAGCCCTCACCTTGGTTTGGAGCTGAATATCCTCATAAAACTCTGGAGCAGTTTTGAAACAAAGCCTCTGATTACTTCTTGGAAAGGAAAATAGTTTGTGCACACCAAAATCTCTTTAAGAACTGAACCAACAGACAGTAAGGGGAAGCAATGTGGGGATCTATTTCAGAATTGCATAATGGGTCCAAAGCAGATCACTAATGCAGATGACGACCACAGCAACAAAGCCACAAGAATAATTAACCCTGCTTGATGCTGCTTTTTCAGTCTCAACAGTAAAATATGCCAAGACCTGGTATGTTTGCCAGAAATAACCTGACATATTAGGCATATGCCTACTGGTATATTAGCATAGTTAGTGTATCTGCGAGTTATTTCTGTGCTTGTTTGGAGTTCCTAGTGAGCTCCCAAAGATACCTGTTATTAGCAATTGATACAATAGATGAGTAGAAAGACTGTGTTTAAAGATCAGAGAAGGTGCACTTTTAAAAATTGAGTTACTTTGATTTTTGGAGGTGTAACTACATGCAGAATACTTTTTCTAGATTCCAAATAGTGTAATATTAACTGGAAAATATAGTTTTTCAGGTACTCATGAAATATTTAGAAAACTCCTTATAGTTTAAAGGAAGTATTCCTGCTTTAAGCTGTTTGTTTGAATGCCAAGCGAGCATTTATTCAATGTCCATGATGTAAGCACTTATACAGAAAGTAAAAGATTACTTAACAGAACTCGTGTGCGATTGACAGATATTGGAATTTGACTGCACTTCTGTGTTACTTAAGATGATAACAAATGAAATGTGTGCATCCGGAAAAGCTGGTTTTGGATGGATGACCTTTACTTGCTGATGAAAGTAAAATGAAATAAATTAGATTTCAGCTTCTCTGAAACTGGCGTATAATGCTGAACTAAACTGTAAGTATTTCACTCGGAGACTTCTAATAGGTTCTCAAAGATTTTCACTTTTTTTTTTTTTCTAAATAGAGAATAAAATATGATAATCTCCCAGGAGACTTCTGGAAAGATACTTTAAATTGTCATTTTGTGCAAGGAAGCAAGACAGAGTTTTGCAGAGCTGATGTGTTGATGGTATGATTGCTCTAGCTAGATTTATTTTTCCATTGGGATTTTACATTGCTGTTTTATTTAACTGTCACATATAAGGGAAATTACATAAAAGGGATAGTGTTCAGGAAAAATGTGGCACAGAATTTAGGTTTGGAATACCTTGATTTATAAAACCTAAGAACAATAGAAATGTTTCCACTGCTATTATTGTTTGAAATGCAGAGGAAAGAATTTTCATTTCTTTTAAAAATTCCTGCAGTGTATAAGTTGTTGTTCACTGCTAGTGGAGAATAAACTCAGATTTACTGGACGCTAACTATAATTTATGGGGGAAATGACTTTCTTGTTTTCATTGGACAAATGGAATTAAGTGGCCTTTGTTTCCTATTCTCTCTCCATACATTGGTTCTCAAATTATTTTGGATTCTGATGTATTGGGCATAAAACTATGTTTTGATCTACGAAAGTCCAAGGACACTTGATCACGAAATGTTTAATATATATATGTATATTGTTGTCCATTATCAGTTTGACAAAACAAAAACTTATCTTGAGAGTGTTGGGTTTGTTAACTTTTTCTCAGGGGTATTTTTTGTCAGATTTTGAACAAATTTTCAGTGAAGCCTATAGCTGCTTTAATACCAGTGGACCTCATTAGGGAGGGAATGGTTCAAAAGATTTCAATTTTGCCCTGATAAAAATAAGGACATTTTCAACATCACAAAAATTTGCAGAGGACAAGAAATCATTCCAGCTATCAATTTATGATATCCTTAATGGCTGGAAGATTTCTCATCCTCTGTCAAGCCCGGAGGACAGGTACACACTGTCACATACTGTCAGGATGTGATATGACAACAGCATCACATCTTTCTCCTGAGCTGTACAACTGGATTACCTTGTAAAGGAAAGTAAGGGTAGAAGAAATACATGTCTCCTCCATACAGACGTAGGCCTCACCTCAAATACTGTGTTCAGTTTTGGGCCCCTCACTACAAGAAAGACATTGAGGTGCTGGAGCGTGTCCAGAGGAGGGCAACAAAGCTGGTGAGGGGTCTAGAGCACAGGTCTTATGAGCAGTGGCTGAGAGAACTGGGGTTGTTTAGCCTGGAGAAAAGGAGGCTCAGGGGAGACCTTATTGCTCTCTACAACTACCTTAAAGGAGATTGTAACAAGGAGGGGGTTGATCTCTTCTCCCAAGTAACAAGTGATAGGACAAGAGGAAATGGACTCAAGTTGCACCAGGGGAGGTTTAGATTGGATATTAGGAGAAATTTCTTCACCGAAAGGGTTGTCAAGCATTGGAACAGGCTGCCCAGGGAAGTGGTGGAATTGCCATCCCTGGAAGTATTTAAAAGACAGGTAGACATGATGCTTAGGGACATGGTTTAGTGGTGTTTTTGCCAGCATGAGGTTGATGATTGGACTAGATGATCTTAAAGGTCCCTTCCAAACTAGACAATTCTATGATTCTATGATTCTATGATTCTATAGCCTGAGTGATTTGTACTTTCTGTCAGGAGACAATCCAGCAACTGTTGCTTTAGTAGCAAGCACCCAGAGGAGTGCCACGCTTCCCAGTTGCCCCTAAGCTTTTAGGAAAGAGTACCTCAAAGGATCTGTCTGAAAGAGCTTGCACTTGTAATGTGCACATGTACAATGCTTCTGTGATACCTATGAAAAGTTCAGTCTCCTCACTGGTCCTATACTAGTCACCTGTACTCACAGCATGACCATGGTGAAAGCTTCATGGTCTCAGCCTCAGACATCATGATTCCTCCTGAGAACAGCCTCAACCCACTCTTAAGTGCATCCTTTTTTTCCCCTCTTCTACTTCTACTGTTCCCTTTTCTTCATCCTCTCACCCTGTTTCCATCTTTACTTTGTTCTTTTTTGGGACAACATCACACCCTTTCCATTTCTCAGAATTAATAACAGTTAGGGAAATACGGCAGCTCCAGCAACATCTTAACAGCTTATTGAACTAAACAAATAATATTGCCAATGTTGCTTTTCCTGTCCTTCTTCCTCATTTAGAGACTGCTCTTTTCTATGCATTTGTCTATTTTAAGGCAAACCAACAGAACTTTGAGTGTTCTTGATAGGGCCCAGCATGTTAATCCAACAAGAGTTATTACATAAATGGAAATAGCTGGAATGAAGGCCCATGAGAAGATTGGGAAAAAAAGCAACTGGAAGCAGTGCATTTTTTTTTTTTTTTCTAGTACTCTGTTCCTCTGAGAGACTGGAAAGATTATCAGTGCTCGGACAACTAATGGTAGATAAGGAACTGGAAGCCTTAGGACTTCAAATGCCTTCAGGAAAGACAAGACCTCCAGACTTGCCCAGAGTAAAGGTTGCAGAATAGAGGCAGTTTCCTGATAGTGTTATTTGTTTGTTAAAGACATTTTATATTATATACATGTCCTACTGTGTTATTTAAAATGGGTTCGGACTTGAAGAACCATGGCTTTACTGTGTTATTTACTATACAGAATGAATTTCCATGCCTATAAACATATACTTGACTAAGGGTGCTACAGTTACCTTCATGGAGACATGGTACAGCATTTATTACATCCCTGACATTTCCTCAAGACTTCTTTCTTAATCTTTCACGCATTTCATACCAGGCTTACTCTGCTTATTATTCATTACTGAAGTTATTCGTTTTTCACCCAGTAGCAGACACTCCGAATTAAAAATGTCTGCAAGATCCAGATCACTGATGCTTCCAGGTGAAACCTTTGTCCGATTAATGAGCATGAATTAAAATCCCATGAATTTGGTTATAACACTGGTGTTTTGCATATATTTTCTGGACCTATGATTGCAGGCTTCGTGTAGATTACTATGTAAATATCCCATTTAAATTAGAGGCATTATGTTCTTCCAACTGTGTTCAGCTCTGTCTGCTTCTAACCCCAGTTCCCTCCCTGCCCTGCTTCTCAGGTCTTCTGGAAGACTGGATGCAGGTGACAATGCTGCCACCAAATGACGCTGCTCTGAACCACCAAGTCACTTTTTCCCATGTTCCTCGGTATGCCTCTTCCAGAGCCCTGCTCTGGCCCAGCATCCAACCAACACAGGTCCTGCTCTGATGTTTAGTGGGGCTCCATGCTGGGCCTCGCTTTTAATGTGTTGTTCCCTTACCAATTGGGAATCACCTTTCTTGAAGTTTCCCTAATTGTTGGCCGCAGTATAAATACGACCACTAAGCTGTCAAGACGTCCAAACTGGGCAGGCTATAATGCCATAAAAAGCAGCATAGTAAACAAAGCCAAAGAATGATATAGAGTGATACAGAGACTAATACCAAACGAATACAGCACATTAAAGTAATTCCTACCGTAGCTGTCGAGGAGAAAAATCACTTAGATAAAGCAAAGCAAGAGAGGCTTGGTAAATAAATGATCCAGTGAAGGCAATTCTTAGCCCTCTGTCTTTTGACTTTAATGGAAAAGCCTCCTAAGCAAAATAATTCCAAATGGAGGGTTGAGGAGGGGTAACAGAAGGACTTTCTTCTAAGGGCAAAAGGATACTGGCACATACCCCACAAATGTGGGTTTTCCTGGTCCTCAGTCATCATCACTTTGCCTTTTGCTTTGCAGCTTTGAAAGCTGTTATTACCCCCTGAATAGTAAGTCCCATTTTCTCTGTAATAACGGTGGCAGATGTTTGCTACTGTGCATCAGAAGTCTGAAGGTATATTTCCATTGTAAATACAGAGTATGAAACCCAGTATTTGAATGTCATTCCCACGGCTCGACTAACACTCTGTCACTGTCATTTTAGCAACCTAATTACATCAACATTGTCCTTTGTGACTCATACTGCAGATTTCCAATCAAAATGTCTCTGATGAGGGAAGTAGCATTATGGCAATCAAGCAGCAGAACAACATCTCTAAATAATCCTAGCTTGTTCAACATCCCGACTGCACTGTACAACACAGATCTGAGCAGCTAAACATGGCAGGAAAGTACACATCACTGTGAACAGCTCTGGCTTAGATAGCTATTGAGGAGCAATTAAATACGGATGCAGATATCAATGCACCCCACCCCTGGAACCCCATAACATTTATGATGGTAAAGAAACAGCAAAACAGTATATTTTGTTTTGTTAGTTTGTTCCCTGTATGCTTGCATACGTGCATATGAATTCATACAAAAGAATTTCTCACACCATAGACATATTAGAAATGTTTTCACCAGTTGTTTTTTATTTAGTTGCGTGGTAAGCCTAAACCCAGGAATCTTTAGGTTCCTGCATACTGCAGCACTGTGAATGCACAGAGTTTCTACTTTCCCTAGGAAACACATTTCTAGGAATCACAGGTGTAGAGCAAAGCTTGAAAAAGTATTTTGGTGCACCCCAAAAAATAAGATGAAAAAAATACAGTACTGATTTCAAGAAATCCTATTATGGGGCTATGGGAAAGCAGCTTCTGAGTCTCATGGTTTGGTACTTCCAATACAGTTTACATAACTCACTTCTTGTTCTCTCAAGGCAGAGGACTTTTAATGTGGAAGGTTTGAAATAGTCTCAAACAAATGCCCTTTTTTTACTTTCTTTTTTTTTCTTTTGGTGCCACACAGATCCGAACCATCACTGCGGACTACTTTGTGTCTGCAGCAAAATTATGCTGAATACACTTGGCTGCAATGCTTCATTAGGAACTAGTTTATTGGTTTAGCAATTGAGTAGGCCCAGAGCAGAAAAATGTTTGGGTGATATTCTCTGTATTTTGGAACTCACCAGAGATGTGGAATGAATATGGTCTGAACTGCTTTAGCTCTATTACTGTCACAGGATGACTGGTATAGTTTAGAGAAATTTGCCATTGATTAAATGCTCCCGTGCTGTTTTACTGCATGTTAGGGCTTTGCTAGTTAGCATGTGATGTGTAGTGTTTTCTGCACAGTTTTGAGTTGTTTTTTTGTTTTCTCCTGAAATGATGCCATCCTCTGTTGAGTACTCCAGGACCAAGACACTGGTAAAACAAAGACTCCTGCTTAGGCTTGTCTCTTCCCTAAGAGTGGCATACCACTCCTGCCTGCACAGGATTGCCATTTGCTAAAGAAAGCAACGCCTGTGGTTTCCTGGCAACTCTAAAATCACTGTCCCCACTGCTAAAACATAAAGAAAGGTGCAGCAGAACAGGTTTATTTTGTGGTAGTGAAGAAGCACATGGAACTTCTGTTCTGCTGAAGAAAGATATGCTGAAATGAAAAAAGAATTTCAGAGCTACCTATGCTATAAATAGCTAAAAGTGTCTCTTATTTCGTTCAAAAAGAGAAGTCAGGATGCTTACAGTGCTCTCAGATCTGGGATCTGTTCTTGGGCAAGAAACTCATCCTCAACCGTCAGAACTGTCTGTTCAGAATAGGACGCTGATCTGCAACCAGTCTTCCAAAATGCCCATGTACTCCCCATTCACATTCTAGTCTCTTCCACAGATTTTCCTCTGATTCTTAATCTTAAAGCTTAACCAAGGTATCAGTTTTTAACATTGCTCCCACAGGGTTGCAGACTGTTACAGCATAGGTTTGGAAATGACAGTATCTCTAAGGCATAGTTAGCCAGAGCTGTTGCCTGTCAAGAAGCCTTTTGTTTTTTTCAGAACAACTGTGGAAAGCATAATGACTGGGCTGGTATTAAATTTTGCTATGAATGAAAAGTTTATCTTGTATAAATAAAATCTCCCTCCAGACCAACAGGGAGAGGTTAATCTCAGTGTAAACTCATCTACACAATTAAAATATCATTTAATCTCTTTACATAGACAAGCACACTTTAGACTACCATAAAAGAGAAGCTATAACGGTAATTTTGACAGAGATTGGAAATGAGAGCAACATATTAGGAGGATACTCAGAGTTTCAGGGTGGATGACAGTGTACCTGGTTTGCCTGAGTGGTGGGACAGGTGACAGTGACAATGGCAAATCAGATCTTATGTCTGATTTAGTTTCCGCAAACATAAAATGCAGTTAAAGAGAGTTACCTTCTTTGTACAGTATTCTGAAAGTACGTACAGAAATTATCGTGTAACTAAGACTGGTTCCCTTGTACTGACTGAATCCTCTGTTAAGTGAGTAATTAGGATCTGTCACGGCTTTGGGCTTGCAAATCAGCACAGATGAGATCCAGCAGACTGAAAAAATAAAAAATGAAATGTGATCTATCAGATTACTTCCTAATATCACTGTCATGTCAAGTGCATGAAGTAGGTTGTACTGATTGCAGAAGAAACTCTGATTTGCACCACTGGTAAATCCATATCATCAGATTATAGCCTCAGTGTGTTTGCCCTCCAAATAAGACCAAAGTAAGCCATTTTAGTTCAGATATCATGTAAGCACAAGCCGTAATCTAGCTGAGCTAACGTACCCAACCTTTCAGCATGCTTCAGGAGGGCTGGCTGCACTGGTGTCCCCCGACACAGCCCAGAGCAGAGCTGCTTCGCTTCTCGAGAATGGCCAGAGCAGTTACACAGCATGGATCTTACACAGCACATGCACTGTGACAGTCCTTAGGAACCGTAGTTCCTTAGCACTTCTATTAACTTGCGTGAAAGGACAATGAGGTCAGAATTTTGCTCAGAGAAGGCACATAGGGGTAATAATAATACACTGCACAGCACCTGTGTGTAAAGGCTTTGCCATCTGAAAGATTGTTGCATACTTTCTTTGATGGACACCAAGTTTTTAGGTTGGTAAAAACCAACCTCTACTCTGGCATGACTTGACTACCTGGAAGAAGTAGTACTTAGTCTTGAGATGGTATAAAGAAGGGATGGATGGAATTGATGGATAAAGAGGAAGTGCAGAGCAGGTAAATATACTCCAATTTTTACATATATCGTATGTTTAGAGACTTTGTGAAAAGACAATCAATTTGCTATAAAAAAGCAAATGTTAAGTAAAGATATATTCATCACAGGAAAATGGCCCAATCTTTCATTCCATTTTCTGAAATAGAGGAGTAGGTAGTATCAGCAGTCTCTGTTCATCATATGAATCTAAAAAAAAGAAACTAACAAACAAAAAAAGAGACTGTGACAGTTATGCATGATTAAAAAACCCCATGTATTTATGGAGCTCTGTCCCATATCAACTCCTTACTGCACGTTACTGTTGTATTATGCCATTGTGACATGTTGCAATTAAGACACAGTAACAAAGAAATATTTTGGAAAGGATTATAAAGTTTCACTTGTGATAGACTCTACTACCCGCCAGATAAAATTTATCCTTCCTTCCTCCCTTCCTCTGTTCTCTTATCTCAGATACTTCAGATTTTTTTCCATGATTTCCATCCATGATTTTCATGATTTCCAATTCAGAGCTATTTTCTTATGACATACGAATTACAGCTGTGATCACAGGTAACCCCTTTTTCTGTATAATAACTTTGAAATCATCCAATGCAAATCTGTAAGAACATGCTCTTTGCAAACTCATAATATTGTTTTATAAACAGTCATAATGACAATAAAGATGGATGAAGCCCTTTATTTCTATTTTCTTCCAGAATCCCTTCTATGTTGGAGCTCAAAAAAGGAAGAGCTGAGAAAAAAACCCCCAATGTTTTGACAACCAGAAGATTAAATATTAGGGGTCAGCAAGTGTTTCCGTTCCTCTCTGCAGAGACTTACACATAAAATTAGCTTTTTAAAGCTTCTTATATAGTATTTTACAACTGTGTTTTACATAGTATTTTACAATGGTTTTACTCAGAGTATAAGCAAATCACTGAATTTTAGGCTGGAAATTAAATAAATGTAATGAATTTTAATGGAACTCCTCTACATAGAAAAAAATTGTTAACTCTTACACTTTGGGTTTCATAATGATGGCCACATTAAAATTCATCATTTAATACATCCTAATGGTTTTGAAAACAGGTATAATTTATGCTATGGCTATGCATCTTCATTTTCTCATAGAATTCTTCCTTGAAAAATGGAAATACCAAATTTAGCTTGCAGAATATGTTGCACAATTCTGCAAAGTCCCAAGTTAAAAAAGTGAGCTCAGTGAAATGCATTAGGCTCTGTCGTGGTTTAGGCAGAAGTGCTAAGGGCACACTTTTCAACAGCACCTATCATCATTATGCTTTAGAAATCCATCACCATTTTCAAAACAAACCTATGCATCTTAATTTGGACTTTGATGTCCTAAAAGTTCGATGTCTGTTCTAAGCTGGTTATATAATCTACTTCTCATATTAAAAGAGAGAGATAGACATCCCAGTGAATAATTCAGCTCATCATAAGATAAATGTCTGGGAGGGAGAGTAGATATTTATTTCTTACTTCCCCTTGGGATGTAGAGTCATTAATCGTCTTTTGGAGTCAGGTGGATAAAGCAAGGTCAGTCCTTTCTGGGCTGGCAGGTGGGGATGTAAGGAGCAGCTATCTGCCTATAACACTGTTCTGGAAAACAAGAGAATCAAATCCAAATCCCTTCTGTGTTTGATCTGGTTTCCTGTCGTCTAGGAAAGAGGCCTAACAACTAAGCTGTCAGGGGGTATTCAGAAATAAGGGCCTTTTTGTGCATCCCAGGGTGAAATTTAAATACTTGACTGCTGTAGCAGAACGTGAACCTGGCCAAAGCACTGTGGTTGTGGAGACAAACATCCTCCATCTGTGATGCATCCGAGAATACAGCAGCTTCACATGAGAGCCTGCAGAAGGTGTAAATCCCTGCTTCAAAACTTCAAACAAAATACATTTTAACCACACCTTGTGGCATCGTCAGTGAGTACTTTCACCTACATGTCAAATAGATATCCTTCCCCTCTCTCCACACTGACTCATGTGAAGTTCAGGCATGCTCCAAAAATGGCAATGGTGTCCAAGTATGCAGGTAGCACAGGGAGAACACATTTTGATTTGAGGATCCTAATAGGGTAATAATCCTAAATATCCTAATAGGATACCCCTGGGCTTTGGACAGCTCAGGCATGGTAGAAAGTTGCGTGGTTTCCTCAGAACTCGGGAGATAGTGGACTTTCGTGCTGAAGACCTCGCTGACAAAAACTTGGATGTGGAAGTCTCCAGACACGGGAAGCCTACAAGGCAGCTGAGAGGGTGTAGTGTCTCACAGGTGCCTAAAAGTTTGCATTTAAGAACTTGAAGTAGATGCCCAAGTCCCATATTGTTTTAGGTTTAAAATCATGCATTTTCAATGACACTTCGATTCTTTAGGTTCTATATGACAAATTTCCAGAAGTGCTTATAGGTCAAATGTTTTCCTTTTATGTCAGAGCCTAAAAATTCAGCTAATGTGCCAGGGGAATTTTCTAAAGTTTCTGGGTACTGTTCAGTGATTAACATTCATACCTTCACATTCTGCCCTCTCCATACCTTGTACTTGCTTTTGAAAATGAGATTTTAGAAATTGTTGTATAAGGTGCCTTTAAAAACTACCCTCCCATTTCTCTAGAAAAATACAGAGGTTTTGTTGGTTCAAACAGTGCCTTAATTTTCATAACAACAAGTTTGCTTAAAATGTCATGGAGAAGAAATAAAGAAGAATGAGAATGTAAATGATAGTCTTCTAGGGCTTTGCTATGTTTGAAAACGGAATCAAATTAAACCCCCATATTTGCTAATCTTTGTCTTAATAAAGTTACTGTGGGTGTTACTGGCTGTTTATACCATGAAAATGCAGAAAACCAGCATGATTATTTTCAGATTTGTGTTTAGATTTTCTGCCATTATAATTGCATGAGAAAACTGCTTGAATGGCCTTAATATTAAAATCAGCAAATAGTTTTTAAAGGAGAGAAGGTAATTCACTTCTTAATGATGCTTCTAATTTAGACTGTGCATGAGATGTATCATGGGTGAGAGAGATGTTGCAGAAAAACACTGTTCTGTGCCTATAGAACCAAAGCGGAAATCAGCAGAGTTTAATTTCATTTTCACATCTTCAGCAGACATACTGTGGGACCTTAACCAAAGTATTTAATTATTCTGCTCCTCAGTTTATCTATAAAACGGAAATAATGACAATCAACTTGCTAAGAGGTTGAGGGGATTAATTATTTAATATTTATATCTTCAGATAGAATAGAGATAGAAATGCAGAGTATGATGAATGATTAACATTATTTTGCTATTATCAAGCTCTGAGATTATAGCCTGGCTATTTTATTGTAGGAAAATCTTCACTGTTTATAGACCTGCAACTGACAACTACCCTGCCTGAAATGTACTGAGCAACAAATGTAAATTCATTGTCTTGTCTCTTACATCTAATTCATGCCCAAATTACTCTCAGAAGTGGCGGAGAACAATAATGTGCCAGTCTACCTTTGTTGCTCGCACCTGCCATTCCCACAGAAGGATGAGTAAAGGGCACCCTCCAGATATAGTATATTTATGACAATCTAATAGTTTTTAAAAATCCCCAAATCAAAACAGAGCACTGACTGCAGGTTTAGCATGCAGTTCCTGGAGACCGAAAAAAAATAATAATACTTTCTGCTTCTGGTCAGAGCTGGAGAGTACGATCATGGGCAACAGACAAGATTTGTTTTAAAGGTGATGGGCTCCTGAAGCACAGATTGGGCCCACACAGCTGCTGAATCTGGCTACCTCAGATAGCATAATAAGGAAACCTCTCAAGAAGTAGTTAAGAGAAAAAAAATGTTGCATATATGCCCCAGAGGTGTGCCAGATACAATCTAATTGATGCTGATGAATTTATCAGGGAAATTACAAAGTAATAGTCATGATGCACAAGTACTGCCATTTTGAATCAACGAGTAATTACCAACAAATATCTTTAAAAATTTCCTGTGTAGTTGTATTTGATATACAGTGATAAACGGTCTTTTTAATTCAAACACTTTATTGCTGTTACTGGCTGTACTTCATGAATTATTACTTTGAATTGGGAAGCGCTGACAAAGGTCTTCAACTTCTTTAAATATCTGATGCAGCTGAGCAAGTTGAACTTCCCATCTGAATTATTTGTCAACACAAACTAGAAGAAGGTGGCATGTATCCTTTCTGGTATTAAAGGGAACGAGGCGTTGAGTAGGTGATTACTATCCCTGTGACAGTACCCTGAGATGAGTCCTGCATACCAACATCTGCTCTTGGTCACTGGAAGGGCACACAGCAAAGCCCGAGTGAGCTCACAGCCCAGCTGTGGTCTCTCCCTACATCTGTGCAAGGAAAAGTGAATTTAATTGTAGAGCGGAGGCCCAGTTTGAAGAACAAAGAGCTCATGCAAATATTTTGGAGAAAAAAAAAAAAATGACAGAGTGGAACTCCATTCTTTCCTAGCAAGGCTCCCAGGAGATTTAGAATTGACAAGAGAGAAATGCAATGATTTTATCTACGCTATTTTTATATCTGAGGATGATGCCGCTGAAAGGGGAGTATATCAACCTCATAGCTTAATATGAAATTTTTACAAACTCATTTGATTCATGTCTTCGTGAACAAAGAGGTCCCCTGTGAAAGGAAGATTAATTGCATGAGCCTTGGGAGACCATCCACTGTGGTTTTTAACCCAGGGGTAGTAGTCATGAATTAGCCTATGATCTTGCAATGACACTAGAAGCAAAGATTACACAATGTAAAAGAAGCAGTCTGTAAGGGTTCTGGAAGCTTGGATAAACTGTCTAAATGACTTTTCTTATTTCCTCATTTTTTGTGAACTCCGTTTCTGAATGTGGCAGTATAAACACACATAATTTCAATTACCCTAAGCTAAATAAATGATATATAAGATAGATCTTTCACCTGTGGCTTGCATCTCTCCTGATACTTTATATATCTGTATCAACTCTGGAGTTGGAAACTTAATTTCTGAGTAACCCTAGATCCTGCCTTGCTATAAACAAGCACTATCACCCCCAGCTGCCTGGGGAAGCTTGTGTCTCCTGGTCTTGATGAGCAAATGAAAGTCCTGCTAGTTCCACAACATGAAAAAGAGTAAAAGCAGAAGTAGCTCTGAAGCAGCTCGCTTCTTGTATGACTGCTGCTCAGGGACAGAACCATACATTAGGCAGCCAGAAAAATTAACATAAAATGTCACCACATTTTTCTCACATATAACAGAAATAAATGTTTTGAGGGCAGCTAAACCCCCTACAGAGCCTTATTCCAACTCATAACAGCAAGAAAAGCCTGATCTGCCAATCCAAAATAAAAGTAGCCCCACCTCCAAACGATTATCTTAAATGATAAAACCAAGTTTTCTGATCAAGCTGTCGGTCCCAGTCAATCACTTTACAAAATCTTACTATAACCTGATGAAAGGCAGAGAATTCTGAGGATCAAAAACTCTCAGGTAAATCCTGCCTGCTCTTTGCTTCTTGAGAACAAGATCCCAGATGTGATGATCTCCAATGGGAAAAAGTCATCCTAGGGCTAAGGTCTTTTTGTCCATAAAGAGAAAAAGGAATCCATGTGTTCATGCAGAACAGCCGAATATCATTATAAAAAGCAGTTTTTTTAGCGTAAAGAAAAATGTAATGCTATCACACAGAATATGTAACAAAAAATAAAACCAGTGGATTAGGACATTTTCCTATCTATGTTTAACCTCTGCTCTGTGGAATTTGCATAGATGCATTGTCATGAGCAGTAAGTATGAAATGCAATGACATCAGAAACATTCTACACCTCATCTGTAGACTTCAGTTGGTGTGTATAATCTGAACTGGTATAAACAGGGTGTAGGGCAGTGTATATACATCTCTTGTCTGTATGTGTCTTCTTTACCTTCTTTCACAATAAGGATTTAAGGACATTGCAGACTGTGAGGAGCTCTTTATTGGTCACCTGCCAACACCAACCCAGGTTCTAAATTCCACCATCCAAATAGGCCAGTGCAAACATAAAATGAAAAAAAAAAAAACAAAACCCAAACAAACCAGAAAATCTGTCCACAATAAGCATAGATCCAAACATAGTTTATAAAAGTGTAAACATGTTGTGGCAAAGAAAACATCGGAATAAAATAATAAAGAAAGTAGTAAACAAAGATTACCGTTTACTTACTTGCTTAAAATGAGAATTTAATCTTTTTAATTTAAAGTGGTATTAGTAAGGTGCAAACCTAAAAGTTATACAGTGATGAAGAAAACCAATGCGTTTTAGGGAAAGAATCATAATATCTTCTATTAATCTCAAAGAGAACTAAATATTTGTCAATGTGAACATTCTTAAATTCACAAAAAATGATATAGGGAGGAAACAAGTAGAATTGTATATTACTGAATGACAGCTATGGTCATCACAGCCACTAGCCATGACAACTGAAAATGACAAATCTGAACCATGTAATAAATAAAATAAAAAAAATTGTTGGGTAAACTAAGAATACGAAGAAGAAAACCCCACTATTTCTGACTTACAGGTCAAAAAATCGAGAATGCCCTTAGGAGGACAAGATGAAGATACTTCAGACCAATATGATCATATTTTTAACATGTCAATTACATTTACAGCCCTGGATACACATTTGCAATCTATGAGATTAATCTAAGTAAGTAAGTGTCAGATGTGATTTGAAGCAACAGAAGGAAGCAATGCAATTAGAATACAAAAAAGGCACAACATGTTTAGCCCTTTTTTGCATGCCATTCTATCCAACTTTCCCATGTGTTTATCACATGTCTCTGGTCCGAACTCCAGGAAACACAACCAAACATGTAAAACATGAGGTGTCTTATTTGGTAGACTTATAGCCTTTTTTCCCCCTTTCCTAGCCAGTTTGAACCCATTAAATATTTCATTTGTAGCTTAGGTCTTTTCAAACTTCAACAGAAGAGTTTCTTCTTCTGTAAAGGTTATAAATGTGAAAAAAAAAAAAAGTTGATTTTTGTATGCTTCATACACACTAAAACATTTCGCTTAATTCATGGTCATTGACTATCTCAGTAAATACCTCAGTGCTGCTCTTGATTAGCTTCTGGTTTTCTCTGGATTATGCCACATTCTCCTTCAGCCCCGAGGTCAAAGCCTTTTGAATATTCCCAGCTTGCTGCTGTGTAGGGCAAGGATTAAAACTGAGTGTTGTAGCTTGCGTTAAAACTGTCTGTTTGGTCTGCTAAGGATACACCTAGGCCTGTGCCAAGTACACAGCAGGCTTTGGAGCACAGCTCCAGGAGATAACCATCACGTTGCACACCCTTACCTTCAAGCAGTTGAAGAACTCTTGGGTTAGAGCATTTATCAGCTATGTACTTATAAGGCCAAAATTATGCTGCAGGAAAACATACTAACTTAAAAAGGAATTAACAGCTACTTGCTACAGTGAGATTTCCAATTGAGGGACTCTCCTGGATACACTGAGCAGTTTCTTACAGAAAACACTGAAAATACATAGCAGCACAAGACCTCTTCAACTCTCTACACTTACCAACGGCGTTTTTTTCCACTCCCTCTCCTCCAAAAGACTTTACTCTCAGTGTCTGTGTTTACCCCCTCAGGGAAATGAAAAGTGAGTGCGTGCCTTTGTTCTCTTTTGCTCCGTCTCATATCGCATTAGCTCTCAGTCTGGTCTCGTCTAGGAGTCGTACTCATTAACTCAGCTGAGACAACAGTTTACAAAGACATCACCAGTATAATGTATGTAGTACAGAGTCAAGGTCAGGTTGCTTAACATATTCATTTGTTCAGGTGGTTTTGACTTTCTTCCTGCAAACGTGAGCTTAGGGACTGGGTTGGCAAGCTCGATGCTCTCAGAGATCGTAAATGGAATAATTAAAGGTAAGTTTCTTTAGCTGCAACTGCAAAACTGAGCTTTTAAGATTTTTTGTTGTTGTTTTAAATACTTAATTTCTTTTTTTTTTAATGTTAGCTAATACGTATAGAAAAGACATAATGTTAGAGGGCATTACATTATCTGAGAAATACGGAAATACGTGTAAATAGTGGCTATACTATAAAACATGTGGGGAAAGAGTAAAGCGAAGACTGCAAATGGAAGTTGTCATTTCCTGATGGCTCTAATCTATGCTGTTATGTATCACCAGGAAAACGGTAAGTTATTTTTTTCTTTTTTTTTCCCTAATACCACACAGAGAAGATTTAGATCATCTGGAAATCCGAAATACTGTTTTGTATACAATATATTTTATTATGAATGCCATTAGTTCAGTGGAATTTACCTTGCACTTTTCTGTTAAGAGTGATGTCTTCCTTATGTAATAGATGATGGACAGAGCTTACACCATAACATAGTTGATTTGGGTCATGAGGGTGGCTCAAACTTCTCTAATATTTTGCAAAACGCACATGAGCACAAAACCCTCTCCTTTGTACAGGTGTATGGGTTTGGCTGGCTGATGTACCACTTAGTTATAGTTTCTAAAATAGTATAGAAATAACATACCCTTTGGCAAGTTCCTGGAGGACCCCATCAGAACAGAAATTTCATTGTATTTGCATTAGGAACATTCATATGCCGGTGGAAAATTTGCCACAAGGAGTATTTTGCCTGAGACAAGATACAATAAATGACTGCAGCAAAAGGTAAGAAGAAAGCCAAGGATAGCAGCAGTAATATCATTCGTTTAAGTGTGCATGTCCAGATTGCTTTAGCAAGCTTAAAATACATCTATATCAGTAATCATGTTTGCTGGTGAATTCATATCAGAGTACTCTTTTTTTTTTTTTACTTTTTTGGTTACCTTTATTTTTTTTTTAGTTTTCTTTCCAAAGAGTGTGTCCTTAGGTGTTAAGAGGAAGACTAACTTTAGTGATCTATTGTAGTATTGAGGGGCTGCCTAGAAGGAACTTGAAAGATGTTTGCCACCATAGCAGCAAAGTGAATAAAGATGGACATGTCCCAACGGCAGAAACACAAAGGCTCATTCTGATGTGGTAGGAAACAAGGCAAGGAGGCAAAGCTTCAGAGCAGAGGCAAGCCTGCCGTAATAACTGACATGACTATTTTGGCAGCTGTGTTTTACGTGAGCAGAAGCGTGCAGTGAGGACACTGCTTAAAAACCCAAGGGAGCAGATGAGGGCTTCAACAGCGATAGCAGGAAAACACAATTTAAATACCTTTGGAGGAATAAGTGGCCATAGATGGCCTTATCATGGCAACAAAGGCAATGGAAAAGGAGGAACTGAAATTTGCCTAGCAAGTTAAGGGGTTGCTGTTTTTTTATACCATTTGGAATGTCTGATCACTCTGCAAGTACTGCCTTATGGCAATCCAGTCTAACGGTGAGAAGGGATGGGCCGTCTGGGTAAGAGAAACAGAATATCCCTATGCCCACACGCTAAATCAATGTTCTCACTACTGCTTCTCAGTTTATTCCCTTTCTTTCCAGTGTACTTTACAATTGTTCTATTTAGCAAATATTTCCCAGCATCGTCTTAGGTCTCTCCAGGCTGATTTCTATTTGCTCAGTGCTTGCTGAATCTCTTGAATGATCCAAATTCTTGAAATCTAATTGCATTATTTATTAGCTTAGTGCTTTCTGAGTAGACAACTAACTTTGCACATAGACTCTGAGGTCTTAGAACTTGTGAGGATACCATCTTGGCTGCCACAGGGCAGCTTCTCTTCTTTTCCCTTCCACAGTGTGGCCACCACAATGAAGGTTCTCTCACCTTGACCCTTTTAATGAAGGGACTTTCTCTACAGGTTATGTCCTCTTTGAGCACAGGTGAGGAGGGAGCTTTGTAAAACACATTTGTACTTTACAAGTAGAAGTTAAAAGGCAGGTATTGCCAATCCCAGTGATGCTGCTTGTATGAATTATGTCTCAATAATTGCATTGCTCCTGAGTTAAATCATTTCCTTACCCATTTTTCCATCAGTTTTCTCCATCAAATCACAGGTACATTATCTAAATGCAAAATAGCCCTAAAATTACCCTAGCACACTACAATCCTTCCCCAAACTGAAAGTTTCCATCCCAGATCACATTTCACAAATCAGCTTTCCATCCTGCAACTACTGACTTATCTTCACTTTAAACATTAATCTCTGAGGTGAAATCATCTTAAGCACTTTTTGAAATAAATCCTGCACTGGAGTTAAGTGTAATTTCCTCTGCTCTGAGCTCATATACATTTTCTACGCATTTCTGCAGGCAGCAGAGTGGCCGCTTTTTTTCTAGCTTTTCTTAGTAGAATTATGCTTTTTCCTTCTGTAGTAAATTGATTATAATCCAACTCTCATGGCGATTTTCAGGACCATTTTTTCTAGCAAAAGAGAAAGCTGGAGAACGGGACAATACAGTGCTCAGTGTCACTTGTCTTAAGAACTAGAAAAGGGTTCAGGCAACTATAGTTTAATGATGCAATGCCTAAAACTTACACACTTGGAGCAAGTCTAATGCTTGCACTGAAAAGTGCACTGTGCTACTGAGAAGCGGAGCACCTGGAGTGGAGTTTGCCATATAAAGTCCAGTGTCCGTGTTCCCCTGAATAAATGGGACGTCTGGAAGCCTACAACAGGGATTTGCACCTGTCAGCAAGTTTGGTTTAACACTTTGTTGCTTAAACCAGTCTTGAGGAGGGTGAATCTACAGCTCCTTTTCTGTTACAAGTATGCATCTTAAGGTGGTAGGTAGTCATGTCTCTTAAACTAGAATATAGACCCTCAAGCCCAGCTCCTGAACTTGGCTAACAAATTGGGTGTTGACTGATCTTCACTTCCTATGATGGGAAGGACAAATGACTCAGTTGCAGTGGGTAGTCTCAGAAGAGTGTACAAACCAACAAACAGTAAGTCATTGTGGAAAGATGTTGGTGAGATAACTTTTCTTTTTGTCCCTGTTACAGCTTGTCAGACAAGAATGTGAAGTTCAAGGCCAAAGCCTGAAAGGCTTGCATCTTGCATATCTTGGGAGCACAGAGCTTTGTTTACAACATTCACCTGAGAAAAAGTCTGCTGGAGGTCTCTTGCCAATGTGCTTAATTGTAGTTACTCAGTAAATGTAGTGTCTGACCTGGAGATAATTGAAAAGATAAGAAGTAAATTCTCCTTGTGTTGAGGAGGCATGAAGCCAGCATAGTTATGTTGCCTTAAAATATTTATCTTCAAAACAGAAGGAACCTTCTGTGAAGCTTGGATGGTACCTTGAATGTACTTGGAAATGTTTTTTTTCCATTTGAACTTTCTGAGTGTCCACACTTAAAGTCAGCAGAACTACTCATGAACTTAGCACTGAGTGCATGCACAGTATTTGGATAGCCATGGACACAAAGTCAGATATATGATGGTGTCTAGGTGCTCGGTAACAGACATGTGATTTTCCAAAACACCCATCCAGATAGTATAGACTTGTCTCCCTTACCTTCTAACACATATATACAGCTGGCATGGCTACTTTAGCTCCAAATGACAAGGTCCCTAGCTGCTTCTGGTCTGCTGGGAAAGACCTTCTCTTCAGGAAAGATCTCTGCAAGTCTTGTATCCCTTTTTAAACTTTCTCCAGCTTCATCCAAGAAAACCTATTTGGTTTTGATCTTGACACTATGTAAGTCCTCTTGAAGGGAATCAGGCTGCGTGATACTTTCTAGAATGTGACTAGTCTCTTGAGACCTGAAAGCTTTTCTACAACAAAGTGCTGGTTGTTGATCATTTCTTTGTTGGGTCACATAAGCACAAAAGCACCAATGAGCATCCCTGTAAATTCCAGTAAGGTTCTAAATATTACTCAAAAGCTGATTAAGACTTACAAGTGTTCCATTACAAAAACTTACACTACACTACATAATTGTCTTTATTAAAAACTAAAATACTTCACAACTGCATAACATTTTATCTCCTTTTGCTGCCTATAAGTTCAACAGGCATATAAAATTAGATCATTTTTAAAAAAAAAGAAATTTATGGTTAAAGTGAATATCTAGTCTTTTTATAAAACAAATCTGCTGCTTCAGCCTCAGGTAGTTTCTCTTTCAGTATCCATAAGGTGATTGACAGCAACCCACATTGTTCATCAGAAAAGCTGAGAGATTTTTCCACCACGAGTTTTTCTCTGTTACTTTTAGAAGATCAAATAACTTCCTTTACCTTTCTATCTGAAATGGCATTCACCATATCTAAGAATTATTTTTTTTTTGTATTCGTTATCCACTGGTTATCTTAATTTGACTTTTTTTTGATCAGCTTTCTGCTTCTCTTCCGTTGTCCCAATTTATTCGGATCCTGCTGTTGTGGTTTTATTTTTACCTAGAACTGATCTTTTTTGCTGTTTCTCTTAGTCTGTAATATATATTTTCTTATGCTCTTTCACATGCTTTTATTTAATTATGGGTTTATATACCTACTCAGCTCACAAAAAAGCCAGTTTAACAATACTTTCTTAATTGACTCACTTCAAGACATAAACTAGATTTTAATCTAGTTTGCAATATAAACCAAAAATTTTGTATAAATGAACAACTAGAATCACTTGGTGTTTCTCCACAACTCAAAATACTATAAAAATATTAGTATTCCTTAATGTACTAATTTTCTAAAAGATCTGTAACATTCATTTATGTTAATGCCTGTTGGTAATTCTACTAAACAGTTACTCACATGTAAAGTTAAGCACATGCAAAAGCATTTCACAGGAATAATTTTAAGATAATAATAATAATCTTTGTGTAGATATTTAGAGTGTGGAAGAGTGTGGCCAGTAGGTCGAGGGAGGTCATTCTCCCCCTCTGCTCTGCACTGGTGAGGCCACAACTGGAATACTGTGTCCAGTTTTGGGCTCCCCAGTTCAAGAGGGACAGGGAACTGCTGGAGCGAGTCCAGCGAAGGGCAACGAAGATGATTAAGGGCTTGGAGCATCTGCCTTATGAGGAAAGGCTGAGAGAGCTGGGACTCTTTAGCCTGGAGAAGAGAAGGCTGAGGGGAGACCTTATTATGGCGTACAAGTATCTAAAGGGTGGGTTGAAGGAGGATGGAGCCAGGTTCTTTTCAATGGTTCCAAGTGACAGGACGAGGGGTAATGGGCACAAGTTAGAACATAGGAAGTTCCGTTCAAATACACGGAAACACTTCTTTACGGTGAGGGTGACAGAGCACTGGCACAGGCTGCCCAGGGAGGTTGTGGAGTCCCCTTCCCTGGAGATTTTCAAGACCCGCCTGGATGCAGTCCTGAGTAATGTGCTCTGGGCAATCCTGCTTTAGCAGGGGAGTTGGACTAGATGATCTCTAGAGGTCCCTTCCAACTCTGAAAATTCTGTGATTCTGTGATTCTGTGTATCCTGTGTCCTTTGAAGACACTGCAGCCACGTGTAGGTAAATATGATAGATAGCAGAACAGGCTTAATAAAAATCAACAACAGATTTGTTTGAATAAGGATTGCATGATCTGGTTATTTACTAGCAGGCTGGCAGCTATCCAAGGCTACAGGACCTTAGAGGGAAAGAATACTCTGTGCAAACAGTGAAGACAGGCTGAGATTTATGGAAAATATTATTGTAGAATTTGAGAACTGGTGTCTCGGGGATATATAGCAACATTATATTTCTGCTATATTTCTGCAGTGCTACACACTACAAGCCTGACCTGTGTCGGCCCAAGAATTTTTGTCTGTGTGCATTAGCGCAAATTATGTACCTCAAAGCTATTCCCTGCCCAATGTTTCCTGTTATTCTTCCTTAAAACAGGGACACGTGACACACATGAGTTGGCACTATGAGAACCAGCATAAGATAAGGGACTTTTTGCTGCATTTCTTTCTCATCCACCTAAGAAGATTAAGTGATGTAGCATAGATTTTACATGCAGAAGACATGTCTTGCAGGGAATCATAAAATGATTAAATCCACTTGTATGGAACTTTTTTGTGAAGTGAAATGCTCTTAATATTGCAAATGGGCAGTTCCAACCAGGTCATGTTTGTCCTTTTGTTAGTGTGTCCTTCACATAGAAGTGATTTATGCCACCAAAAGAATGATATAGCTAGTGCAGTCTTTAACACTTACCCAAACAAAATAGTTGCATTGCAAAAAGGATATTTTTCTGCATAGGAATTAGAGTATTCCACCACTATGAAAACTGACAAAGAATCTTATTCCTACCTGACACTATTGCACCACCAGAAAAAACACTATGACCTTATAGAAGAATCCAGATTCAAATACATGAATGGAATGAGTAAGGGAGATTTTCCATAATTAAAAAAGAAATCAAAGTGTTCCTTAATCTTTTGGGGAAGGACATAAATTGGTCTTTCATTATAATCTGGCAGCAGAGGATGGGAAGGGGAATAGTGAGGGAGAATAAATAAAGACATAAACCAATTCATATTTAAGTTAAAAAAAATATTGTTTTGAAAAATTGTCAATTCGCTTCTAGAATTGCAAAATAACAAAGACATCAGCTACAAGAACTAATAGTAAAGATGTCTGATTCAGCTTTGCAATTCCACCTATAAACAGGACTGCTCTGTATCTGCCAACACTTTCAGAGAGGGGATGCTTAGTTTAAATAAAAGAATGATATAAATTTTTTAAAATCCTGTTAGTTTATAGATCATCTTTTGGTAGATTTAAACTCACCAGTACTCATGATACACTACTAAGCTGCAAATTAATAATCCAAAGTGTTCGGTGGTTGTATGAAATGATGGTTTGGACCTCTTTGTAGTCATACCACTCAAGTCTTATTATCTTCGTAAACCAAGATTATAACTTAAGACTTCTGTCAGAAGTTAAGAAAAAGTCAAACGCAAAACCAAAACCTAAAGTCTAATTTCACTAGAACCAGTGTGCATTTTCCCACAGACTTGAGTGAGAAAATCGTTTGGCTTGGCTACTAAACCCTTCCTATCTGCTACCTTTAAGCTACTGAGAACTGATCGGATGGAAGCAGATAACTACAGAGACTAAGCATGGTCAGAATCAACGCTGTGACAACCGTTGCCTTATTTTCACCAAAGTAAAGAAGAGTCCTTTTCTTGAAAGCCAGAGCTGTTTATTTTTCTCAGTGATCCAAAGCCCACAGGAATAAATGGTTTGCCTGGCTTAAATTAGTTTTGCATGAATTTCTATGGAACGACAATTAATGACTGAAAAAAATCACAAGCTATGTTTTGGTGAACAATTCTTGGATGGAAGTACATCATGAAGGGTGACAGTCTCTTAAATACCATATTCCTTTTTTTTGCCTTCAAACTTTGCCTTTTTTAATCTTTAACAAATAAAATGAGCTGAGAACAACATGGAGTGCAGATTAACATGTGATTTCCATTCCTTTCTCTACAAACTGTTAAACAGTGACACCGTGGCCTTTTGCGTGAAGTTTTGATTATAGGCACATTTAGGCTACAGTAGTAGAAAGGTGTCTGCACCTGCTTGCCATTTTGCATTGCAAAGAGCCCCATTGATTTTAGGGAGTTAAGTTAAGCCTCTGAGTATGCCTCTGCAAGATCAAAGCTTAGCTGCTTCAGTTTTCAAACAATAATGACATGCCTAGGTCAAACTTCTATTTCAACAATCTGTTTCTGCAGTTGTTTTTGTTAAGTACTCTGTTCTTTGTCTTACCTCGCATAATTAAAGTTGTAGTTCAGACTTGCACTTATCTAATGATTTGTTAAAATAAAACTGAAGTTCGCTATGCTGGATAACTGGTTTTGACAGAAAAACACAAAATGACCAAAGCAGGTCAAAATTTTTGCAGGCAAAATAAAACCAAACCAACAGGTCAGGTAGCAATACAGAAAACTTGAGATTTATTTAAAGACACGCACATAAGAAATCTTAGAATGAAATTGGATAGACAGGAACAAAATTGTTTTCCCCCAGATTAAGTGCCTACGAATTGCACAATGAAAAGATTGCCCAGCTATTTCAACTTGGGGCATAACATAGCTATTTTTCAAAGCCTGAAATAGTTCCATAACTGGACATAAAATAATGCACAGTTTAAAAGTTTCCTTGTTTTCCTCTAACAGAGTCTGAAAGTGCAGGCAACTCAATGAGACTTATGTGCTCTGTATTTTAAATCATTTGCAGGAACCTTACCCGATGACTGTCTCACCTCAAAAGATTTTTCTCCCTTTCATTTAGACCTACTTTGTGCATTCAAACCATACTTTTTTGCTAGGTGGAAAAGTCAAAGTCTTTAAAACGGACTTTCTGATTTGGGAGCCTTGCTTTGTAGATACAAAGGACAGTAGTGAGACTTTATGTCAGGCAGTCATACACCAATTTGACCTGTCTATGCCTATTAGTTATAGCTAGACGTGAGCTCTATTGGCGGGCATAGCATCTAATAGTTTAGAAACTAAGGTGGATGAATTTTGCCTCTTTTTTATTCCGATTGGCCTTCAACTCGATTATTAGCTCAGAGAATATCACACACAAAAGAGATGGTCGTTGCGTTCTTGGTCCCTGGTGTCAGGGAACAGAGTAACCTGTAGCATCTGGGAGAAAAAACTGTAGGGAAAGTCCTTTTCAGTCTGTACAGGTCTGGCATGTCACATTCTCAGTTTAACTAGTTTTTTTCAGAGACATGAGTAGCTACGCTATTGAGTGTGTATGAACTGAAACACCTAACAGACAAAAATGCAGTTCAAATGATCGAAATTTTTCAAAGTGGCAAGGAACCAAAAAAAGAAGCTTTTGCCTGAATATATCAAGTATTAGCTCTGCCTGTCATAAACAACAAGGCGGTGAGAGATTGGAAGCTAACTTTAGGCCACTGCTTCACCTCTTTTTTTTTTTTTTTTTTTTTTTTTTTTCCTTCAGAAGACGTCAAAAATTCTGCGTGGTGGCATAGGTTGCTTTTGATTTATCCAAGATTTCTTCTAGAGTAAGTGAGCTATATACTTGGCATTCTTTCTCAGATCCTGTCTCCTGGTTTTGGTGATCTATGGACTCTTCCAGATGGTGAATAATCTTCATAAGGTAAGACAATAAATCATAATCAGAGAAAATACTGCAGTCTGAGGCTGAATGGGAACAGTGTGGTTTCCTGTGTCTAATGATCTTCCAGCTATGCTCCATATACTGGAACTACCTGATCATCCACAATATGCTTATCCTACTGCTGCCATGCTCTGTCTTCTTAGCACTGAAATTAGCAGAACTTTTGTTTCTCCAGCTGCTCTACTGACTAGCAATTAAATACAACTAAAGACAATTACTTACTTTATAATTTGTCTAACTGGGCTGTCTTATCATTTGTTTCAAGCAGTGCATGATAATCTTTATTATCAAATACAGTGTGGAGACAGATCTGTGGTGGTGCAGAGGAATTTAGTTGTGCGACTACTATTGACATTAATAGAAGTCACACAGCTTGATACTTTTAAAGTTTTCTGGATTTTAAGTGCTTAAATATTCTAAAAATTAGATACTTCCAATCAACTTCCATGTTTATCAGTATTTAGACACCTTAGATACCTAAGTATTCTCCCACTTCACCTTTGCCGAATGAAAATCAATTTCTCTTGTATTAGTTTTGTAACATCAGTCAAAAAGTCTTTAGCTTTCTTTCAAGATAATAGTGCCTTTTGAATAGCTGATCCTTTATTTTCCTCCTTCACTGAGCACTTTCCAACTTTTGTGCTAAATGAGTCAGAGGTCCTTTGGGAAAAATAGTTTGTGATCATGTAATTAAAGATTAAAAATGCACATGTACACAAGGGTAGACTGAAGACTGACAAACATCCTTGATTCTGGAATTACCTAGCCACAGTGTTTTGGCTTTCCAGCCTGAGTAACATTCTTTGATCTATTTTTTGTGGGTGAAGAATTGATTTATGTGAGTGAACATTTGTAAGAAGTGTGATTCAAATAAAGAAAGGAATAGTCTGAACTACATTCAAATATTGCACAAGTTCACAAAGAAAGTGATTTAACTGTGCACCACGTAGACTAAGAAACTTTTTCTACTTTGCTCTCAAAATGCATTGACTTGACATCATCATGTTACTTTATATCTTTTTCTGCCTCTGAGGCAACTCTTCTGGTCTTCATCATAGCATGTAATTATTTATGTTCCTCCCAGGTATGTTTATCTATGGCTATCTATATATTCAGCTTGCACGTTAAAGAAGTGACTTGAATGAATTTCCAAATTAGTCCACAGTAGATCAGTATTTGGACTTTCGTGTTTAAAGACAGGGCAATAGCAACTTTGGAGGGATTCTCATACGCAGTTACTCAGCTGTGCTAATTTTTGGTAGATGAGAGCCTGTTTGGTGCAATTGGCTGCATTTTGAGGTAAAAATATACTCCTAAAATATCTGTGGAAGCTAGATCCTAAGAGTCATACAATCTCCCATTTCTTTTTCAGTTCCAGGTCTATCCTGCCTTGAGGGAACTGAGATCTTTTCTGATAAGAAGCCCTTGCTCAGTTCTCATCTCTCATTCCAGCAGCTTGATGGATAATTAACTGAACATGTGTTCATTAGCTGTGACCACAGGATGGGATTTTTTGACGGCTACTATTCTGAAATTACTTTCAGTCTGCAATTGTCTTATTAAAATTAAGTGAGAAAATAAAAGCACGTAGGCAATTGCACATATGAACCCAAGCTACTGGGTTGCAAAAATATGACATATTTACCATAATTTTAAGACAGTATGAAACAAGCAGCAGATATTGGTCTCAGTTAACAAAGGTCCATCCTTTTCTTAGCATGTGGACCTGTAGATTTCTAAAGCAACAATGCCATAATAAAGACAAAGGTGTCTGCCATCTGTTCTGTTTTATGAAGATTATTTGTTGCCCTTGTAATCCTGGAAACTTTCCAGCAAATGTTCCAGCAAATTTGAGCATAGAAATAATCATGTATGAGGCATAGGACCATTATTGTGCCTGATGTGCTATAAGACATGAAGCAGCAAGAAAACACAAAGGAGAAAATAAAAATAGAGCACCAAGCAGAAGAAAAAAAATGTTAATAGAGATAAAGGATATTTGACATTTTTTTCCATTTTCACTGAAAATTAATAATTCTGTGCTTAGAAAAAGACAATGTTAAGGTTGTGATTTCAAACACTTAAAAGCTAGAAAATGTGCTGTTGGTGAACTCCTGATCAACAGCACAGAGGTCCCTGGTGGCTTTAGGTGAAACTGCACTGCCTGAGAGAAGCTCAGACAACTGTGAGGTTTGGAGCTTGTGACAAAGATGACAATGTGTCGACATCATGTGTAAAATGGATGGCAGCAAACAGCTCTAAAAAAGGAAATGGAATGAATACATGGATGACAATTTAAACTAGGAAGAAATTATTGTAAAATCATTAGGTTTGGAAGAAGAATTGACAACTGGTTAACACACAATATTTCTATCTCCTTTTGTGAGACTCTGTATAAATTTTAGTTTTACTGATTTCTATCTGAGGTTGTCCAGTCCTCACTATGAACTAATGGGTGCTCTTACTGTCATCTGTTCAAAGATGCAGCAGGAACAATTTCAGACTTTCCAATAAAATGTCTTCTAGAAATAAAAAAAAAGAACCAGGTGCAAGTAGACTTTTAAAGCCATTGTTCTAGCCAGTAGACTCAGATTAAGAGAAGTGGTGTGTTGAACAAAATAGAGAACTAGCTGTTCTGTTTTCTATTCAGAGTTTCAACACACGCTTCCTCTTTGATCATGGAGAGGAATTACACAAGCCTGGGTAGTGTGCCAGAAATGTGCCAGACCCCCTTGGAATCTTTTTCATTTGGCATTTTTGTTTGTTTTCTTGATTTTTTTTTTTTTATTTCCTCAAAATCTTAATTGGAACTCTATAAAAACACAAGACAGAAATTTGAAAATACCAGCTACTCCTCAAAACCTGAATGGAAAAAAGTCTCAGGTTTCTTTTTTAGTTTGCTTGAGTTTTGTGAGCTGACATTAGACATTTGGTTACAAATTCCAAAATCTGGAATAGAGCTAATGCAAGATCCAAGTTAGAATGATCATGCAAAGTCAACACTGCTGTCTCAGTTCTCCATCAGTATAACTACACTTACTTTAGCAGTATTCTCCTGAATTGCTATTAACATGTTTGACCAGCCAACAAACAAAGTGTTTACGTTGAAAAGAAAAGAACAAGGCTGTAGACCATTCTGAAGACAATACAAGCTGCCATAGTTTTCAGGGCTACCAGAGAACTAAGAAAATATGCTCCAGTTCAGGATTTCTTTAGATGTTTTTGTTTTTGTAGTTAAAGCCTCTTTTCATGTTAAGATATTCATAAATATATTCCAATAAAATAATACTTAACAAAGGGCTGCTTTTGAAGATGCATCATAAGAAAGAAGAAAAAAGATAAAATACCTCTCTGCAGCACTCAAGGGAGGACACAGTCCTGGACATGAAGGGTTCAGAGGATATTGACGAAAACAGAGTGGACCATGAAATGGAAGCAAAGCGATAAAGAGTCCTGGAGGAATTGATTCATGAGAAAGATCAAAAAGGTAAACCAAATCTATAGCTAGGCAGTGACTAATGATAAAAGAGAGCAATAGAAGTTGGCAAGCTTTATAGCCATGCAGGGAAATGTTACTGCAATAATATGGGGGTTTTGGGGAATGGTAGCCCTGTGAACTCATTCCAAGATGAGCTGGTAGAAGAGCTCAGTAGGCTGACTAACATTAGAAAAACAATGGGAGGAAAAAAAGGTGGTGATTGGATACAGATGACAGAGACAACAGGACTACATTTGAAATTTCATATTTGGTAGCATATTAATGTTAAACTGGACCTGGGAGAAAGAATTGGTGGTGCTGGCTGCTATAGTGACTGGCCTCAGCCTACATCATTTGGTTTTTTTCAGTGATCACCTCTATCACAGTGGGCAAGGAAAACGTAAGGATCATGTATACCTGTGATGCCAAGTTGCTTGTGAGTCAGGAAAGATACAAAAAGCCTAAATTCAGTGCTGTGGAAAGAATTGAACCTTGCTCACTGTAAGTAGTGTCTGACTCTGAATTCATCTGCTGTAATCAGCCATTGTATGAGAACAAATGAATCACCTCTCACTCAAGTGACCACAGACATACTGCCATCCACTTGGAAAAAAAAAATCAAAACATTTTGTTGACCTGAAATGAAATACTGAAGGGCTTTTCTGGTGCATGAGTTCATGGTGTGTGGTCTTGATGCCAGCCTCCAAAAGGGCACTCTTGAGTTTATCACATGAATTACAGTTTGGCAGGTACACCTGTAGGGGAAAAGAGCCAGGAGGAAGGTATTAACTTTTTTCCTCTTTTGGATGAGATGAAATTCCCTGGATACTCTAGTGAGAGAAAAACACAGCATACATATGAATGGACCTGCCTGCCAATGACAAGCCTGGCTCCAAGATTTCTGGCATGGACAAACCAATGAGTGGGATCTAGGGTATCAGGAAAGAGAGAAAAAGTATTATCTGAAGATTCAAACAAACTTGATACTGCTTTCAACAAAGGTGGTTCAGATCTTGTGTTCTTCTGAAGCAGCCTTATTCAGAAGCAAAGCAAACCCCAAAGTTGCACTAAATCAGGAGTGAAGGTCATGTGAGGGCACCAAAATGGCCTTTTCAATAAAAATTGATGTTAGTGTGGAGTAAGAATAGCTTAGCCGTCATGAGCTCTCTGGTTCTGACTGCTAAGTTGACTCATGAATGACCATTACCCACCTGCACCAGTTACACCAGCTATGAGGCTGCTGTATTTCACACAGGACACGGCTCCTTCTCCAGGAGTCTCTTGTGCCTGTAAAGCCATAAAAACATATTTGTGCCCCAGACCATAAGCTAAAGTCCTTTCAGTGCTGAACATTTTCACATTTAGCACACAGAATCTGTATGAGCTGGGTGTCAGAAAAGCCAGACACTTGACCAAATTTCATATGAGAAGATACGCTCTTGTCATTTCTTCAACTGGAAAAACTTTCAGAGACTTCTGTTTTTGGATGACTTAGGTGTTTCTTGGTGAGGGGTGTTTGGCTAAGATTTTTTTTTTTTTTACCTTGAGGAACGAGTAACTGCTTGCTAATGGGCAGGGCTTCAATTCAGAGGGACCTAAACAGGCTGAAGGAGTGGGCCAGCAGGAAGTTTTCAAAATTCAACAACAAATGCCAAGTCCTGCACCTGGGAAGAAGACTGCTTGCAATGTTATAGGCTGGGGACTATCTGGTTAGGGAACAGATCTGACAAAAAGGACCTGAGGACCTTGGCAGACAGCAAGCTCAACATGAGCCATCAATGTGCCCTGGCAGGAAAGAAGGTTAGCAGCATCTGGGGCTGCATGGGAGAATAGCCAGTAGACCAAGAGAAGTGATTATCCCCACTATTCAAGCACTCAGATGACGCCTAGTTTCTGTGGCTAGGTTTTGGGTCTCCCAGTACAAGACAGACTGATGAACTGGAGTCAGTTCAGTGAAGCACCACCAAGGTCCAAGAGGGCTGAATCACTTGCCCTGTGACGAGAAGCCGAGGGACAGGTGCTTTTCGAGCCTGGAGAAGAGGTGGCTTTGGGGTCACTTAGCATCCCCCCAGACCTATGAGGAGGTCATTAAGAAGACTAAGCCATAATCCTCTCTGGTGGTACGTGGTGCGAGAACAAGAGACAATAGGCATAAACTGAAAAGAGAGGTTCAAACGATGTAAAGAGAAACTTTTTCATCCTGAAGACAGCCAAGCAATGGAGCAAGCTGCTCAGAGATGTTGTGCAGTCTCTATCCTTGGAGGTTTTCAAGACTCAACTGGACACAACCCTGAGCAACCTGGCCTGACCTCAGATCTGAGAATGCTTTGAGCAGGAGATAGGACTGCCAATGTTGTGAGGTCCATTTCTACCTGAATTACCCTAGGGTTCTTACTCAATAAATATTGAGGAAGTATATGAAGCGCAGTAAGGATTACGTGAGAATATTTATGGTAAAACCGGAAAATAGTCTGTGGGCTGACTCTTGTGGTCTTCATTCTGGTAAAACTGCCAGTTCTGTTGGGTCATCCTGCATGTGCTAGACAACTGGAATCCACTGAAGGATTTAAATGAGAGTACTGCATTGAACTGAAATCAGAGAGGACTGTAGCTAACGATATTACTAGGGCAATATATTTAATACCCAAATCTGCTGAAATGTACCACAGACTTCTGAAATAATTTCAGCAGGACTTCAGTTTCACTGTATTTAAAACAAAAACCCCCACAATAACAAGAAAAAAACAAAACAAAACAAAACAGAGTAAGCTAATTTCTGCTCACAGTTACACTGATTTAAGTGATTGATTTTCCACATTTTTTAATATGCAAAGAGAAGTACGTTCACTGATATCCCATATCAGTAACAACTAAAAAATGACGATTCAGTGTACAATCAAGGGAAAAGGTGCTGCACATGGAATTGATCTTATTCTTTTTTGGTTTACCTGCATGATTTATAAAATCTCTAAAAACCAACCAAACAAAAGTCTAAGCAGCAAGAAAAAAAAGTGTACTTTTTAACAGATTGCACCCCAGAACAGGATTCATGCCATTAATTCTATGTATTATTTAATCAAGCAATACAGAACTCTTGTTATGCTACCAAGCCATTTTAAAAAGGAAGTTAATCATGCTCAAATGACTGACAATACAGCAGCACTTTCCCCAGTCTTCATTTTTAATCTAATTTATTTAATCCAACAAGCATAGAAATGCAGCAGGCAAGGTAGTCTTTTCTAGTTTAAGTAAAGATGTGGAGGGGAAGAAAGTGTATATACTTCAGAAACTAAAAAATTTAACTTTTTTGCTTGGTTTGCCATCCACAAAATTATTTTAAAGAGAAGGACATCAATTTTATCCTGTAATTACCTTTGTCAAGGTTACCAATTTTATAACTAGGCTTAGCCAACAAAAAGCTGCTAATTTATTTTCCTTGTTATCTTCTCCACTGCTGAAGATATTATATTTGAAATGAAAGGCACTCATGGTACACCTGAAAAATCTACATTTTCAATCTCTACACACTACCTATATTAACATACATTATATATATAGTATATAGTATTAGTATATTTTTAATATATAATTATATCTTAAAATAATATATTTTATTATATATTAGTATATAATAAAATACTATATATTAATATATAGTATTACAATAACAAAGGTAAAATAAAAGTGAATTTGTTATGAATTGGATTAACTTGTAAGATTGGATGCAGATTTTCATTTACGTTTGCTATGCTGGGTTAAGAATCTCTGTACAAATAATAAATATGGTTTAAAATTATCTTTTTGTGCATTTCACTGTCCTTTTACCTTCTGAATGCTTCCTTTTTTATGTTTTTGTCCTGGTTTCAGCTGGGATAGAGTTAATTTTCTTCCTAATAGCTGCTGTGTTTTCGATTTAGTATGAAAATAATGTTGATAACACATACTGGTTTAGTTGTTGCTAAGTAATGTTTATATTAAGTCAAGGAATTTTTCATCTTCCCATAGAAGCTGAGAGGGAGGATAGAAAGGACAAGCTGGCCAAAGGAACATTCTATACCATAGACGTCAGGCTCAGTATATAAATGAGGGTTGGCCAGGGGGCAGGAATCTGCAATCACTGCTCGAGTCAGGCTGTGCAACCGATCATCAGGTGGTGAGAGCAATTGTATTGCATCACTTTATTTTTTATATTATTTTACAATAACAACAACAACAATAATAATTATTATTATTATAATCATCATCTTCTGTTACTGTTTTGCTAAAACGCCTTTATTTCAGCCCAGGAGGATTTTTTTTCCTCCTTTTTCTCCCTCTTTTCCCTACCCTACTAGGGAGGGGTGAGGGGAAGCGGAGTGGGTGAATGGCTGTGTGGTCCTAGTTGCCAGCTGGGGTTAAACCACGACAGTGTCTTTTCTCTTTTCCTCCTTCTACCATCCGGAAGTTATCCAAGTTATCTCCATATTTGAACCACACTTTTCTTTTCTACTTATTCTCTAACTCCCTCCTTGCTTTCCCTTCTTCTGTATGGATTCATCTCCCTTTTATTCCAAACCATGACTTGACATTTGTTACTCTCAGGAGCAGATGTCATGGAATCTGTAATATCTCATGCGAGATAATAGCATGGAGCAGGAGAAACACGCAACCTATTGAAAAGAGGAATGGAGAAAAATTCGGTATGGGAGGGTGGCTGAACTGAGAAGAGAATGTGCAGGCAGTCGTCACTGTCCCTTAGATATCAGGGGTCTAAGGCTGGTAGATGGAACATCTGTGTGATGAAGCATCAGCAGGGAGTGGCTGTTATGATGGCCTTGTTCAAGACAAATAGGAGGAAGGCAACACCATAATATAACAAAAAAGTTGCACATGTATATATATGCACCATCATTGCTATTAGATTTCCTTTCTTTGTGTTTCTGGTTTCAGAGCTAAGAAATCTCTAATATTCTTTTCTGTATATTTTGATACCAGAATTGATCTCTTTTTAAACACTATGTTTCAGTTATCAACTGCGTGCTTTCACCACAGGCTGCATAATTAAGAGACTATTGTGACTATCCTAAAATAATGAGTAATGTGCAAATTAAATTGTCTGTGGAAGATGTTAAAAATTCTAATTATGGATTTCATCCCCGTGGAATATGAAAACATAAAAGTAAACAAGTCAGAGCACTGCTTAACTTTCATTCTAAGAACAAGATTGTAATTACGTACAAGTTATAAACAAAAATGCAGATATGAAACTATTTATTACAGCTATGTTCATAAGTTATATTAGAAACAAGCTTCTGAAATTATATTCAAATACAAGGGTATATACTTTTTATCAGAAGAGATACGGTATTTCAGTCTTCTGATGAAACAGTTATTATATGAAAACACTTGCATTGTAAAGTGGCAAAAAGTATCACTTTTGTTAAATTGAAATTAATTTCATAGCACATTAAAGATGGTGACATCTTTTTTTTTTTTAAAGTTGGGTAGTTTCCAAACTATATACATTAGGATTTTTTCAAAAATCCATCAATCAATTAAAGATAACATGAGTCATCATCACAAATAATGAGGATATTTTGACCGGAAAATATAAATATTTACTAAGATTTATTTGGGACCAGAAGAACTGATTTTTACTGGGGGTGAAAAGAAAAAGATACTTTTTAAGATGACTTGAAGTACTTATGCGTCATAAAGAATTTTAGATTACAGAATTATTTTAAATTACAGAATTATTGCATGCTTTCTGATGAAAGTATTGAAAAAACCCAAGTTAGAGGAGAACAGGTTGTATTGGTCTCCATCAGTCACTGTGTGTGATTTCTGTCTCAAACTGATGGTTTTAAATATAGTAAGCTGCTGTGATTTGAAAACATGGAGTGTCTTCTTCCAAGTTTGATATTAAGGCACAAAGATTAGAATCCTTATTTTTGCCAGTTTAACAGAATAGGTGGTCATACCCTACCACCATGGGTATAACACAAACCCCTAGGTCTGATGGGTTGTATTAGCCAGACTTCCCAAGAGAATTTGGGATCAGGCTTCAATAAAATTAGAATAATCTGGCAGGCACATACCTGAAAGAAAGAAATACTGCCCATTACAGGTACACTGTGTAAGCCAATTTCACAACAGGAATGTAATTTGGTTTTAAAAATGAATGAAATGAGTGGGTGTGGGATAACATACCATGAACAGAAAGCTTTTTAAGCATGAAATGCTCAGAATAATGAGGAAGTTGCAGCTCAGAATAGAGAAACACAACATAATTCCACAGAGACGTTTGCAAACTGCCCTGCACAGTAGACCTTAATCAAATATGCTGTCGGGCTCTTGTTTTTAAGATCCCTAATAGCCATCTTTTTTCATTCATTAATATTCTATGAACATCTTTATAGAGGAGGAAGACGAGACATCAATGTGTGCCATCATACACAAATTATCCCCGACTCCCAACTGCTTCTTTGCTTTCAGTGCTCGTGCACGGGGCTTTGATATTCTGCCAAGAGCTACCGCTTACGTGGCAGTCCAAAATACCTCAGTTTCCCTTTCTTTCCATGTGTTTCTTCCCTCATAGTCAGTAGGAATAACACAGACTTTTGACAATGCAGGGGAGGAAAGGACAGGTCCTGCCCTGCTGACTATGAGAGATTCTGCAAGAGCTACCCCACCGGTAGTCCACGCTGACAAAAAGCTGGCAAAGAGGAAGAAAAGACACATTTGTTGTGTGACTCAACACACACTTTACTAAAAGGAAAATTACCTCTTAAAATTGTATTCCCAACACATTTTGGAGTATGTGTTGGCACAGACTTTTTAATTAGGATTTTGTGATCCCAAATGGGAAAGACCTCCATGAGATGAAGCAGTGCTTCAAAAGCACTTTTACATTTTGAATCAGGTTCTTGGAGTTAGATGCTAACATTCCCACCGTGTTCTCTGAAGTGCCACGATAGGTGTCTTCATTTGTAGGAACACATGCCATTTCCCAGACAAAATGCTATTATATCTCCAGCCTTGAACTGATGATCTTGTAATTATGTAATTTATTTTTTAGTTCCCTTTTTTTTTTTTTTAATTTTCTTTCAGTTTTTAGGCTAGTGCTACGTTCCATAATTTGAAATACATTTTATATTGAACCACATTTTTCAATTTACATTGATCACACTTTAGGTGATCTTCCCTTCGTTCTGATGCATGTGTTTTAGCAATTGTCACTGTGTACATTTATTACATCATTAGCAGAAAATCTTTCTCATTTGCGGTTAATCCCTACCTGACCTGTAAACTATCATATACTATTCCGTAACTCTTTTTTGTGCAGCTCAAAACCTGACTATAATTGTTTTGTGTTTTTTTGCTGTCTGTTCTCTAGACTGAAAACAGTAGATACTAACTTTCCCCAAGTACTGAATATGTCTTAAAAATATTATTAAACTATTTAGTGAATGAAAGTATTTAAAGCTATATAATTAGTACCATATTTATAATTAGAGGAATACAAATATAGGGAAAAACGCACTTTTTTGTCTTTGCACATTGACATATGTTTGTGTTTCCAGTTGAAAAAAACTAATTAATATTGTAATTTAATGATGCTCAATAATGATCAAATATTTGTGCTGAAACACAAGGATCCTTACCCAAAGAATATATGCCAAATTATTCTGCATGTAACATAATGAATATGAGGGTAAGGAATGAGGGCAAAAGAGAGAACAATAGAAGTAGGGGAGTTCCCTTCATACCAGGGTCAGACCCTTGTCACAACTTGGCTAATGTTCAGCAGGATCAATCCAAGTCAGGATTATTTATTATGCTATCTGCATAAATGGATAAAGCATATTTAAGTAGATAAACGAATGATGAGGTTCTTGTGGGCATCACGGAAGAATAGGCTATTCGGAAGGGAATTTAAAGGAAAGGTTAGATCTGTAGATATTTCTAGAATGATGTATAGGCAGAACATAGAGGAAAGAAAGGGGCACGGGAGAAAGGAGAACAAGGAGCTGAGGCTGAGATACCCACGTTGGAAAAGTTGAGGTACCTGCAGAGCACGCAGACAGAATTATCACTAAATTGTGCACCAGGTTTGGGTAGTAAAGAGGAGGGAGTGTACACGTATGTATAATCCTATTGACAGTGAAAAAGAGTACAAAACTTGCTAATGGCTAAGATGAATTAGAACTGAAGGGGTCACAATAAATAAAGGCAGTGACAAACGCTTGTAGATTTTTAATCTGTGTGACAAAACCAGAAACAGAAATAAACAGTGCAAAGACACAACATGATTTAATTTTCAGGTTCTAGGGAGGAAGTTGTATAAAGGAAAGTAGCTCCTGGAGAAGATACAGTTGCAATTTATTTCTAAATGCGTTGCTCTCTGTAGTTAAAATGTGCTGTCATATGGGTATTGTGTTATGGTGACTTGGAGCTGTGGTTCGCTCACAGACTGATTATTGAGGTTTTTTACATAAATGGTTTCCTAGGCAGAGAATAAAATACAGTTCTCCAAGAACAGGCCTACAGGATAAAAAGGAAATAGTGCCCGAGATAATGTTTGATTTGAGCAATGTTATCTAAATGCAAAGCCTTACAAGGATACACAAGTCTTGTAATGCAATAATTCTGGCATGTACGAGTAGTTGCAGCCTATGGAATCTTTACAACCGTAATATTTAATTTCAAATAGTTTTGTTTCATTTTCTATGTTAGTTTACCAGACAACGGTAATTTAACAAGTATCCAAAGAAGGGAGTTTATCTCGGGCTGTGATATTTCCTGAAAAAATAAAGAGCAAAGGGGCGCAGACCTGCGGTCATGCAGGTCAAGAGCCTGATCTTGTTCATGCAGACTTCATACCCGTCAGGATTCTGCGATCACCTTTGCTTTGCTGCCAATGGGAATGAAGTCATTCGCCTGCTCAGTGAATCCCAGGTGCGGAGCCAACGCCTGGTCCCTGTCCCAGTCCTTCTGAGTTGGGAGTGTGGAGGTATGAAGGTTAAGTCTGACTTGGGCACCTGCTTAAAAACGTTGGTTCCAGTAACTAAGTCCTATTAATTGAAACAACACTGGTAAAGAATTCAAGAACGCATTTTCATTTGTTCAAAGGCTCCAAAAGCCTATTTCCTCTGTAACTCTGGTTCTGGGCCATAACACGTCACAGGGACTGAGCAATTTACTGAGCACTTAATTATTGAGTGCAAATTTTCTCAAGTGCCTAGCTAATGAGTTTAGCAAAAACAAGCAAAGGAATAACCAGAAAGAGTTTCAACACAGGCTGAGTTTTATGAAATTAATGTCAGTGCCTTAGCCAATTTGCAGGTGGGTAATACCTGCCTATATTGCTTTTGCAATTTTAACTGGAAAAGATATGCTTCCTTTTACACCTTTGATCTTCTCTATTTTGTTGCTATGTGCCATTGATCTGATGTTGTATTTTAACTCCAAGCTGCTTTTTTTTTCCCTGTAGCTTCAATTAACTCCGTGTTCATTAAATAAAGGGCTGACCCTTCATCTTCCATTCACATCTATACTCTTTATTCGATGCACATCTATATTCTTTACTTATCTGGGCTATCCAGTCACAAGAGTAATAGTTTGCAAAAAAGACCTTCACAACTCTAAAGCACTTTCAGATGAAACAGGAATTACTATTCTATAGCAGATTCCTAGGCGCTCTACTGCAATCTGTTGCCTCTTTTTATAACCAGTGCTATAGCACTGAGAGAAAGATTTTAGAAACCCCCATTGTTTTTTTCTAAATATGTGCTTTCTTCAGTTAGGTCTTTTCTCCATATCTCACAGCTAGAGACGTGTTTAAGCCTCAAAACATGAAGCCTCAGGAGTTTTCCTAACGGTTGTAAGTAGTAATGGTGGTAATTATGGCAGGTCTTGGGTTTTATACCCTTTATATCGAATGACAAAAGATATAAAGCAAACATGGTCATCTCAGGATTGTTCTCACTGCATTACATCTCATGTAACCGCTCAAAACTCTGCTAAGCTGGTGTAAAAACCTACAACATCAGAACTGTCCCGGTCTGTGTCTGTTCTAGAATTTGCACTGGTAAACGTGTGCACTAATAAAGGTGAGGGGGGAGAGAAGACAGAGAATCAGACTTCCCCGGTGTAGACAGAGTTTAATTTTGGATCATAACTGAATTCCTGTAAGTTATGATCTGAATAACCTAAGTGGCTAAGATCCAGAAAGCTAAATGCCTTCCAAATGCTCTTTCTTGGATAAAACTTCAGAAACCAATTCCATTTTGCTTACGATACAAAATATATTTTTCTAACTTGATAGAAATGAGATTTCTTTATAATGTGGATTATTGGAAATTATTTTAGACTTGTTGTCAAATAGAATCACTTTACTATTCAAAAAGCCTTGCAATTTTCATTCTGCATCAGGAGAAAAAGTCTTGAACAGTGAAAGGGGCGGGCAGAGAGGGAAGTGCATTAGTTGAACATGCCGAAGGGTAACCAACAGAGAAAGAAACCACTCACCCTTTAAATTTAAATCTCACTGTGTGCGCTGTGTATTCTATATCCAGGGCTGTTCTTTTTGCTGTTCTTGAGGTTCTCTTCCAGTCCAGAGCCAACAGTTATTAGTGCAACTGATCTGGATTAATTTACACCATATTTCATAGCATATATTTTGACAAATATAGTTTTTATTCAAATAAACCATATCGACAGATAATTATCAATCACAACTTTCTCCTGGAATATTAGCAGTAAATATCAAATAAACTGGCTGCCTGAGAAATACATATAATTTAAGCTCTAACTAAATATAATATAAGCTCTATTTCTGTAAAACTTTGAGATCAATACTTCTGAGGCTGTGGAATACTCCAGTTGTATGAATATGATGTGAATTAAATTACTGCCGTGACTGATGTGCTAAAATGAATTATTTATTATTTCATCCCAGTCTCATTGAAATCTTTGGCCTGTTCTGATATGTAACTCAAATTCTCCTCATTTTCCCCCAATTACTAACTGACACAGCCTACAGAATCGCTCACAGGAGAGTCTAAGGCAAAACTTCATTTGCTTCAGTAGTGCAGGCTAAATTCTAGCAGTCATAAAATAATAACTTTGTTTAAGATAACCAATTTCTGAACTGATCTCTTTTATGGTTAAGATATATACTCTGTAGCTGTGTGTACTGATAAAACACATGCGTGTGAAACCCAGGTATGTGTACTGGTAAGTGTATTATTTGAATATGAAGATGGGATTGGAGTTTAAATGTGAGATACTAGGATGTGTCCGTAGTTCTCTATTTCTGGCTATTTTCTGAAGCCTTGAGCCTGTGTGAATATAAATTCCATGATCTTTGGATTGGGAAGTATCAGAGCTAAAGCTGATGAAGATAGGAACATTCATATGGTTCTGTTTCTATGCTACGCTATGCTATGCTACTCTTGACAAACCGCATCTATTTACCAGGACTCCTAAATACACTACTTTTATCTATAAAGAGGCTTCAAAGATTTCAGCTTGGACAGAATGAGACAGAATGAGGAGAATGAAGGAAGAACTGCTCCAAGGTGGTAGTACCATTTACTTGGTAGACATGATCCATAGAGAAAAACTTCTACAAATGGAACCAACAAAAGGGTTTTTTTAAAATCTCATGGAAATTTAGGCAAGGGATGAGGAGAATTTCCTGAAGTGGAGGAGGAGAGGTGCTCCTTAAGAACCAACATTACAATCAATGTTGGCTGGCAACCTATGGAGTTTATGTCCAGTTCTGAGGCATCTACAGTGGAACTAGATGTAGACTGTAGATCTTTCAGATCCACTGTAGATGTGCTCTAGATCTAGATCTAAACTGTAAAATGACTTCACTACAAAGGGTAGAACTTGATTTAGAAACAACCTAGCATAGTTTTTGTGATGTCCAAACTATTTTTAACAAGACTTGCCATGAATAGTAGAGTCTAGTAAGTCTGGTAGGGCATGAGGAAATAACTAGTAGATAAAAGAGATGGAAGGGTAAGAAAAAGAACTGCTGGAGGAGGTAGGAAATACCGGATCACCAGGAAAAAAAGAGACAGTAGAAGAGAATGCATGTGCTACTCTAGTTTTGGATGCCGTGTGTTGTTAATGCTGGTAGATAAGCATGTTGTCCTATGAGGTTGACTCAGTAATAGGGATGTGTAGAGGAATAAGTTCTGACTTTAATATAGCGGATAATTGGAAGTAGCTGATGGACTGGACTACTATTTTCCATATTTCTTACATTAGAATCATATTAGTCAGTGCACATGTAAGCATATACCTATGGCTTCACGAAACCATCTTAAATTAGGATATGGTAGTGTTGCAACGACTTTGAAAGCCAGCTTCTAACTGTTGGGTGTGTGTAAATGCTCAATCATAAAATGGCATTAGTGAAGACATTATGTATTTGATTTCTTTTTTCAAAATGATGAGTTTTGTCTGATCAATAATACTTAGAAATAAGTGTGAAGTGCATGGTTCAACAATAGACACATAGTGTAAAATACTTTTTTGCTTCCTGCGCACAATAAAACGAGTAAATGTGGACAGAGCAGAAGAAGAACCTATAATTCAAAGGTAAGTAAAGTTTTGCTCTTGGAACAAAACAAGAAGCTCTTTGAAGCAGGTTTGGTTTCAATATTTTTCTATAAGAAAATCATGAGTTGTCAGAACCAAAACTATTTTGGGAAACAACACATTCAATTAAATGCTTTTTAGAGAAGTGCTCTGCAATCTGGAATGAAAGCTCCAGTCAAAACCATGAGCATGATCAGATTCCACCTGTCTAAATGATCTTTAACCCAGGACAGGAAGATTAAGGTCAGATATTGAAGACCCAGTTCAAGTATCTGATTCAAGAAAGACAGCTGATGGCAATGAATCTAAAGTCACACGTATGGAACAAAAACCAAGCCACAGCCTGAAGATGGCTTATACCGCCATGGCTATGCACAAACCTACGTCTCCTGAAATGGGAGAGATTTACCAATACAGCCAGCTGAACTGATTCTGTGTGTTTTGCCAGACCCTGAACTATGTTTCTGCATTTCTTAGCACCAGAGAAAATCAAGCCAGGGAACTTGCTAAAAACTGAGCAGTGCGAGATGATGCTAGTGACTTCTTTTACTAGCGCTGATGTAGCCTTAGTGTCCTGCATTCCAGTCTTCCCTTCATTTTTAGGGTTGTTATTTTTAGAATCTCAGTGAAATGTAAATATTCCCTCTCAATAGAAAAGGGCATGAGAAGATCAGCTCAAGACACTTCAGTGCAGTCACTTCTGAATCCCTGAGTACAAAGGCACTGGCAACAAAGCGTATGAAGCAGAAGCGAAAAGGAATGGCGGTGTTCATTTTGACCAAAGTAAGGTCAGTACTGAGAAAGGCCTTAGCCTAGTTTTTGACAGCTGTTATAAAGAAATCTGTGGCAAGTCATCACACATCCATATGACTCACCTCTCTCTTTTATTTAGTGGTCTTAGTATGATGCTTTCAATAGCAGAGAATATCCCTAGGTGGTTTTACCCTTCTGATTTACAGTGCTAGTTACTCAGGCACTTGGCTAAACTGATGCTGTTGCTCTGATGCTTCCTGTTGCGTAGCTTGCCTGTTGGAGCTGGGAACCTCTCTGTGAAGCAGCAGTGAGCTGCCGGCATACCCTTCCTAGTGTTGGTTGAAATAGCACTGTGACACAGATGGCGACCCTACAGCGCTATATGGTGTATAAGGATGCATATGTTGTTTTCTCCTTTGAGTACCAGTATCTTCGTAACCGAACACTCAGGACTGAAAGCACTATAGTATGGTTTAAGCTGATGCTACTGCTCATGTTTATAGTGAGACAATGTGTTCTCATTGGTCTTTTAGGTACTACTTTTAGACGTATGACCAATATGAAGCTGCTTTTTAAAAATGGGTGTCATATTATACTGATTGCACAACTTTTTAAGTATTTCCTTTCTACTAAGGGATGATGTTTTCTTAGATCATTTTTTTCTTCCAAGATGAATTTATGATGACCTTTTTTACACATTTATCAGCTTTCACAAGGTCCAGGTTTTAAAGTTCTCTCTTGATACTGTTGATAGCAACAGCCATTAATATCTCTTTTTCCAAATTGTTATTACAGATGCTACGTAAAGTTACAATTACCAACAAAACTTGTAGGAAATATTTGATAATTCATTAATTGATGGACTTTTGCTTATTTTTTTAATTTAGTCCTTCAGAATTTGAACTCTATGTGTTCATAATCTACCAGGACAAAGACAACAGTTTTATACAGCTTTTTCATCCCTCTTACCTTTTTTTGTTTGATATATATGTTGTGGAAAGAAAAAGGTTTTAAGGATAAATGAAGACAAAACAATTTTGCCCAAATTTTCATGGAGTTCTGTGAATTAATTTGGTGTGAGACCGGGCAGAGAAGCTACATCTTACTTTGACAGTTTAGTGGCATGTCACTCTATGTAGATATTAACAGCATAGATGCATACAATACTTCGTAATCCTTAGAAGAAGACCTGTCATCTTGTACTATAGCAAAGCATATTATTAAGAATCATTTAATCTACACATCACTGATACAAGGTCACAGAATAAGATTGTAGTATTTTACCTACACTTCTAGAAATCATGTCTGAATTGTAAGCTCTTTTAAGACTGACAGGATTTTGATGTGATATAACTGTACATCATGATAAGAATGTAATTTAAAGTAATTCTCAAGCATGTACAAGATCCTTTTATACAACTGCTTGAGATTTTTTTTTGTGAAGTACAAAACATGAAAAGATATCAACTCCGAGGGGTAGCCCATGTACTTAGTTCTTGAAACAGAGTTTTTGAATGAGATTGGGCCAGGAACAGTCTTCCCCATCCAGCAACATGTCACAGAGAGAGATGAGATATTCCTTCCGTCCTCCTTTCTCCTTTCCCCTGAGGATCCTGGAACTACATATATTAAAAAAAAATAAAAATAAAATCCATCTTCCACTAGCACTTTGTCACAGTGCTCTACACTCAATAGGAAAAAATGATATTATCACAAAACCAAAATCAAGGTAGCATTCAGAACTTATTAATATTTTTTAAAACATGTACTTTCCTTAAACTCCATGTACTACATAGTTCTGATGAGAAAAATTGTTTTGGAGTAAATGTCTCAGAGGAAGTTCAGTCACTTCTCACTACACAGCCTACAGTATGTAGAATAGCTAAAGAAGACAAGAGAATTTATTAGTATTCTAGTGACCTTTTAGACAGACTGCACAGAAATCCTGAAGGCTAATTTACAGCTAAATTAATTAAGATAGCACACAATATACAAGGTCAGACTGTGGTCTTTCCAGAGTTTTTCTATCTGAACAAGACAATAATTCTTAATTTTATTCTTTAAATAAAATAGTACTTCTCTGTGTCCTAAGACATGCAAAAGATTTAGGAAAGCAAAGACTAATGAATCTCAAAAGCACTTCAACACAAACCTCAAAACAAAATAATAAAAAATGAATTCATTTGTTTCTTGGAGAAACTGTTGGTATTGTGTAGAGTGCAAAAGAGATCATACTGAACCCATGACTGTGGGAGGTGCTGATTCCCATCCTTCAATCATAAAACATTTTTTCTACTTTTTCAGCCATCTTTTCCTTAAATCATAAATAAATGCAAAGTTGCTGTTGATGTATTAGTCCAAAGGTTGGAGGAGGAGGAGGGGGTGAGAAAAAATGAGAAACTGTATTCAGAGGGAAAGGGACAGGTCGGAAAACTGGTAAAATAGAGCGGTGATCACAAACTACAGGAAGGAAAAGCACCCTTTGTTTATAGATATTGAAATGCCAGAGTACTTGTGTCTATTTCCATTAAATAAAATGACATCTTAACTGAACTCATTACATTCTATGCAGGAGAGTGACCATGATAAAATACCAAATTTGGATCAAAAAGCAGAAAGCACAGGGTGCGTAGATATGGTCACTTTTTGCCTTATGAGTATTGGAAGACTCCATAGACTGGTATTGACTGAATACGCCTATCAGAGCTCATGGTGTCTCCTTTTCCTTTCAACCATAAGTAATCATTACTTTTTTCCACGGCTGCCATCCTGTAACAGTCATTGATCACTTCATAGATTTTAAGGGCAGAAGAGAACAGTGCAGTCATTTAGTCTGACCTGTAATGTGACACAGGCGGTAAGACCTCACCCAATAACATCTACATGAAGTCCAATAATTTGTGGTTGAGTACAGTACACCTTTTAGAAAGAAACCAATATTGATTTTAAAATGTTGTATGATGGACAGAAAATCTACTACTTTCCTTCATAAATTGACCCAATGGTTATTTTCTCTCACTGACAGAAAAGTGTCTCATATTTCCACTTTGAATGTGCCTATCTGTAAACTGTAGCCAGGGGTTTTTGTTGGATTTATAAATAACATGGCATCCATTAGACCTCTCCTATTGCATACTCCTATTTTATTATTATGTTATAGGTCAGCCTCTTTACTTTCCCCCTGATACATAGATAGATTACTTCCTCAAATATTTCTTTGTGAGGGAGGCTTTGAGCCCTGTGATTCATTCTTTTGAGTAACAGAGCTAGAAGTTGGGTTTTCAGCCTACTCCTTGGAACTGTGAACTAGAGATCTTTGATGTGTAGAGACAATATAAGGTTTCATGTCTTTTTTGGTACTTAGCTGTATATACACTAATAATTTAACCCAATATCTGTTTTAATGATCTTATGAAGATGACTGTTTGTCTTAATAGGGAAATAGCACCTGCAGACTGGCAAATGGGATAGAATTCACAGATTGCTGAGTATGAAGAAAACAAACAACATTAAAGTTATATAGTTTCCTTACCAGTCTGACTTATCCAACAGGCTACAGAAACAGAGATTCCCAGGATGGTAAAGGTTAGAGAATCCAAAACATGTAATATTTTCTGGACCGTAATACCTACTGCATTGGCACTGGCAACATCATTCTGATGGCAGCTTACATAAGCATCTGTATGTAACATTGTTAGAAATGCGAAATATATCTTTTTTATTTAGTATAAAATTTAAAAATCTGGTGGTTTTTATATTACAGAATCATAGAATTGTCTAGGTTGGAAGAGGCCCTTGGGATCATCGAGTCCAAACATCTACCCTACTCTACAAAGTTCTCCCCTACACCATATCCCCCAACACCACATCTAAACGTCTCTTAAACACATCCAGGGATGGTGACTCAACCACCTCCCTGGGCAGTCTATTCCAATGCCCGACCACTCTTTCTGTGAAAAATTCTTTCCTAATGTTCAGTCTAAATCTACCCTGTTGGAGCTTGAAGCCATTCCCTCTTGTTCTGTCATTAATTACCTGTGAGAAGAGACCAGCACCAACCTCTCTACAGTGTCCTTTCAAATAATTGTAGAGAGTGATGAGGTCTCCTCTCAGCCTCCTTCTCCTCAAACTAAACAGTCCCAGCTCCTTCAACTGCTCTTCATATGATTTGTTTGCTAGGCCCTTCACCGGCTTCGTTGCCCTCCTCTGCACTCGCTCCAGCACCTCGATATCTCTCTTGTATTGAGGTGCCCAAACCACTTATCAAGTGTTAGAAATTAGGTCTAAGCTTCAAACGTTCTTAGCAACTCCTCAGATAAATGCACTGGCTAATTTTCTGTCCTTACACCCTCTTCAAATGTATTATAGAGGTCCTATTTCACAAGGGCCAATAAATCCTCTATTCTAGATTTGGAAATTAGTTTCTGGATTTTGAACAGCCTTTTTCTGTCTCTATTCTTTCAGAATCCCGTTTAAGCCACTCTTCTCAAGCACCTCAAAACCAAATGAGACAGGCTGGCTTTTCTGAATTGTTCTAATGGCATAACCTAGTTTCCACAAAAGGCAATGGGAGCTTTATCAATTGTTCTAATGAAAGATAAAATGGCAAAATTGAAAAAAATTCTAACCATAACTAATCAGCTTTTGTGTCTGTGGTAGCTCTGCCAAGCTGAGTTGTATTGAGGCGCCAACATAGAACTGGCAGGATACCTGATGCTGCAATTACCATCCAGTCTGTCAGAAGCCCTTCTTTTTTGAAAGCAATGCCACACTTTTGTCACATGAAACCTTTTTTTTTCATTTGCTGTAAGAGCTGATAGACAGTGTTCGAACACTTGGTGAGGAAGACAGTCCTGTGTTTGCAAAGGACAACATGAATAAAAATTTTTAGAACTATGAAAGACCAATTTTAGGATTTGTTTAATCTTATTTTAGCACTATAAAAGCATCTAATCTAAGCAGCAACCCATATAAATTTCTAGAGTCAATGGAGGGAGATGGTAAATCATGTGTGACTGACCTGATTGCTGCCTTCTATAGTAAAGTGAATAGATTTGTGGACAAGGGAACAGTGGATGTCATTACCATGGTTTTAGCAAGGCTTTTGACTGTCTCTCAGTGTTATTTTACCTAAGTTAGGACATTATGGTCTGTTTGTGTGGAAAACTGTACGGATAGAAAGATGGCTGGAGGGTTAGACTCAGAGGATGGCATTTAATAGATCATACTCTATTTGAAAGACAGTTTAAAAAGCATCACAGGGGTGTAAATGAGGACCTGTCCTCTTTAACATTTTTATCTGTGACCCGGAGGAGGCGATGGGGTGCACTCTAGTTGAATTTGCAGATGGCACCATGCTGAGGACACTTGACAGCAGGGCAGCCATCCAGAGGGACCTAGACAGGCTGGAGGAATGGGACAGCAGGAACTTTTGAAGTTCAATGAAAATGTTAAATCCTGCATCTGGGAAGGAAGAGTTGCTTATGATGATACAGGCTGGAGACTGATGGGCTGGCCAGTAGTTTGTGGAAAAGGACCTGAGAATCCTGGAAGACAGCAAGCTCAACGTGAGACAGCAGTGTGCCCTGGCAGCAAAGGCCAACAGCACTGTATTTACAGGAGATCAAGGGATTTGATTACTCTCCTTTACTCGATATTTAATAGACAACATCTAGATACAGTCTCCATTTTTGAGGCTCTTCCTTCTCTTCCCCTCATCCCCCACACCTCCAGTCCAGGTGGTAAGGCACTGGAACAGGTTTCCCAGAGAAGTTGTTGAGGCCCCATCCCTGGAGTTGTTTAAGACCAGGCTGGATGTGGCCTTCGGCAACCTGGTCTAGTGGGAGGTGTTGGAACCCCACCACTAGTGGGGGGGTTGGAACTCGATGATCTTCAAGGTCCCTTCCAACCTAAACCATTCTATGATTCTATGATAATAACCTGGAAAGAGCCCAGCAGAGGCCACCACGATGCTCAGGGAGCTGGACCACTTGCCCTATGAGGAGAGGTTAAGGGAGCTCAGCTGGAGAAGAGGCAGCTTTTGGGGGACTGAACAGCCCAGTAGTAGCTATGGGGAAGTCACTGAGAAGGTGAAGCTAGTCTTTTCACAGTGATGAACAGTGGAAGGATGATGGACAATGGGCATAGGTTGAAACAAGAGAGGTTCAGACCAGATATAAGGAGAAATATTTTCTGCTGAGGACAGTAGACAGTGGAATGGGTTGCCTGGAGAGGTTGTGATGTCTCCATCCTTGGAGTTTTTCCAGGCCCAGGTGGATAAAGCCCTGAGAAACAGTAGGTTGGACTGGAGGTGTTCTGAGGCCCCTTCCATCCTCAATTATCCCATGATTTTAACTCTTTGTAAGAGCTAATTGCCCTCACAAGGAGCCTAAACTGCTATGGAATAGATCCTTGCTGGGGATAAGATGCCTGATTTTTAAGGTGCTGATGTTAAAGAGCAATGTCATCCTATTAGGGAATGCAAACACAGCTAACGAACTGAGTGATAACACTAATCATAGAAAAGGACTCTTAAATGACAAGCCACTTGTCCAAGCTCACCCTCATAATAGTGACCAAAGTCTTTTCCCTTGGAGAATCCATTTTCTGTAATTCCTATCATCATAGTTATTTATATATCTTCCTCCTTCACCCACACATTCACACATACACTAACAATGCAGCAGCGGTATCAGCACTTCCCCCTAGTTTCTGAACTGTGTTTATGCCTATTTTACTTACTTCAGTGAGCAGGAGGTTACTATAACTCCCTGTTTATAGATGTGGACATGAGACCCAAAAGGACTTTGCTTTCTAGGCTACTTCTATAGACACTAGACTATTATTCATCTTTATCAGACGGTCTTCCTTGAAAATTTTCTTCCTACATAACGGTCTAATTAGATGAAAAAGTCAAGGACCAAGGTGCTGCTGGTCATGCTTTCTTCAAACACTGCCTATTTCTCCCCTATCTTACACGCTAGCTTCCAAAGCAGGACCGGGCTTCAGGTCCAATGTTCAGGTCCAATGCTCTTACAGATGGCACTGATTAGCATTTGGCTTTTAGCCCCTTACAACTATGAGCTATTAATTCATTAATAAAAGAGTAGTTAAATTACAAATGCAGAGTCCTTTGGTGTCAAGAAAGACAAATGTCTTAAGTGACAGCAAAGTCAAGAATAGTTTCAAGGAATATACAGAAAGTTCTTGCCTGGAGTACAGATGTAAGATGATGAGATGAACACAACAAGGTGAACTGATAGTCTGAACGGAAACCTGAAAGGCAAGGATAAATTATGCATGTTTAATTTTTAGATGAGTATTTTCCTATCTCTATTAATATGTCGGATAAATAGATATAAGATGGAGATAGCCTTGAGGATCTCTGTAAAGAGGCTAGTAGGAAATGGCAGGAGCAGCCACGCAGCCTGCCTGTTCTTCTTTGCGCTCTGAAATGAGTAAGGGGAGCCTGAAAAGCTGGAGACGTTGATGAGCAATATGAAAGTTTTGAAGAAAATATATGGACTTTTTGTTCATAGGAACAGGAAAAACGTTATGTGTCCTGAATCTCTTATCTCTATTCATTCCCTTCAGCAATTAGGAAATTAGTAGATTTAATTTGTAAATAATCAGTGAACATTTCATTTACATGATTCTAGTATACACACATTAACAAATTAATACAAGTTTGAAGAACTCTGTCCTTTCTTGTTTTTAACCTCCCAGTCATGCCATCTGGTCCTGTGCAATGGCTGCTTAAATTCTTCATTTCCTTTTTAAGCTGACCTTGGGTTGACTTCTTCACATTCCACATAACTGATTAAATTTAGTGGCAATTATTTTCAGATATTCTAACATACTCTCAATCCTTTCTCATGTACTTGCCAGAAATCTAATTTTAAAATAAATTTGCACATGTAACATTTCACTATTTGCTTTGCTTGTATAATTACACTTGCACCACCGTGCAGGCACCTTCAGTATGTTCAAAATGGGTGTAAAGATCTGCCTGTAAATGTATTCATACAGGTAAATTCTGGCAGGTAATGATGAAACAAGGGCAAACACACATTGTTTAAAATCAGGCCTGTAGTAATACATATGTTTCAATAGATTAATGTCTCAAGAAGCGTAATGTGTAAAACTCCACCTCAGCCATCTATTCATTGCTGGAAATTTCTTGAATCTTTGCCATATGCTGAGGCAATCCCAATTCAGTAGGCCTGTCGCATTACTGAATAAAATTCAAATGGCATGCAGGCATTTTGTCTCAATAACTTGATTTTGTATTGTCATTTATACTCAGAAGTTATTATAAATTAATTAAAAGACCATCTGAAACCCCTCAGGTAATTTTCAAACATGAGGAGAACCTCCCTTGTAGTGATGCTGCTGTCCCTGTCAGTCTGTGAAGATATTTTAATCAGACACATTAATTTTACTCCACTAAAATGAAAGGGGGAAATATATGATTATGGTCCGTGCCTGCTGACAGTAATGCATAAATCTACTGGCATAAGTAGGATGCACAGGGTGTAAGTCAGTGGCACAAACCCAGTATATTATTTCACTTGAAGTATAGCAGCCTATAACAAAGTAAAAACACATTCTGTGTAGGCTGTCATGTGTAAGAAAGCCAAGATGCAGAAGGATTTATTTTACACCTTTGGCAATTAATATACATATGTGCTATGATAGCTCATGGAAGCAGTTGACAACAGTACCCTCTAAAATAGCAGTTTAGCTGAGATGCTCCAGGATTTCAGGAAACCCACTGGTGACAAAAGATGCCTGTCTGAAACCTGCTTCTTTCCCCACATCTCTCTCTCATTTTTGACGTTCTTGACATGTAACATAGTTCATGAGCTGTCATACTGCTGGATGGACTGCAATATGGTTCTCCTCCTTCTCAAGTTTTCTCTTGTTTTGGTTTTGTGCATGTGAGATCCCCACCTCTACTTCTTCTCCAGGCAATTTTGGTCCCAATGTCTTCTGCTTAATGAAAATATTCTTCATGGGATGTGTCTTTTACTGCTCTCCTGCTCATGCTGACTTCTCTGTGTTAATAATTAGCCATTGCAACAGGTGCTTGAGCCTTATTTTAATTTCATCGTGTCAGTATGGAGTCAAGGCTTTAACCGATTAACAGCGTTTTTTTAAGATGTTATTGTCTTCCTATACGTATTGAGCTATTGCTGGCTGTTATTGCTAACAAAAGTGAAAGTGCATTGTCTTCTGAGTTACCACAGTTCACAACCCATGACAGTAACATAAAAGCCATTCATTTCATTTTAGGATGATATGCTAAGCCACAGGGGGTCATGACCAAGAAGATACTATACATTTACTTCTGCTACTAAGGGAGAAAAAATCTGGAGCAAATAAATAAGGATGGTAATTTCTTAAAATATGTCACCAGGAATCAGGAGACTTCATTAATCACAGCCATTTGAATTTTTCCTTCTGAAACTATTCTATGTTCCATAGGTTTGGCCAGAAGAATTAATATTATTAGGAGTGGTTCTTCTAGAAAGGAGAATGACAAGGAAAAGCTAGCAGCTTGCAAACTAAGCTGGAAAGAAGTAAGATACATTTTCATTAGAGCTAGTCTATAGTTTTCAAATCTTTGTAGGAAGTCATGTTTCTTCAGATATTCCTAATAAATTATAATTCTTATCACTGAATCCCGATTCCCTGCCGTGGGTGTTTGAATCTATAATCTTGGTAAGTGAGATAAAATTAAAGTAAAAAATGACAAAAATTCTCAGTTCACTTATGTGCTTTGCAGTTTTGTATTCTTCATATTTTTATTTTAGGGCAAAATCCAAATGTTTCCTGTTATCCATATGAAAATGAATATGACAGTCAGTATTAGTGAACTGCTCTATAGAAGAGTCAGTACTGACTTGGGCTTTTTTTTTTTTTTCTGTTACTGCACTGAAACGGTACAGAAGCAGTGCAGAAAATGGACGAAAGCAAAACAGAAGGGGGGTCACTTTTTGAAAGTTGATCAAATCAAGTAACTAACAGAGTTTACTGTTTGAAGGAAAGCATATATCTTCCACGCATGGATACACTGATTGCAGTTCTGGTCCTAGGCTCTGATACCATCTTTACAGTAAGTGTAGATATTTCTAAGGTCAAAGTGCAGCAGCTAACAAGTTTTAGGGCTGTTCCTGAGGCTGAATTCCATGCTCACTCAAAACTGAAAATACTGTACCGTATGCTGGACATGCAAAGTCATGCCATTTTTGCTTTAATTACCCCTTCACCTCTGGTTTTTAAAATTAAGAATGTCATTATCCAACACAGGACTACAGCCTTGTAATCTAAGTGTTTTTAAAATTCAGCTTGAGGGGAGTGTGTTAAAGAGTCAAAAATAAAGCAATTATCACATACCTAGTCATTTACCAGTGAAAACATCTACAAATATATTGGTTTGGATTTTTTTCCTACTTACTTAAAATTTTTTTTTTTTTTTACTTCTGCATAACATCTTGGTTTGGGTCTCAAAGCAAACATAAATCAAATCAGTCAAAAGAAATATCCAATTATGAAGAATGGTGGTGATAGCATCTGTCTCAGCATTCACTAAAAATCTTCTCAGGCAAGTTCTATAACCAGATTTAAGACTGTAGGAGTTTTTGCACTTATGGTTTTTGACAGGTGAAACAAAGCTCTAACCTGTGGAATATAAAGTTGCTTTGTCCTTTACTAAATACAAGGTGAAGCCCTATAACCAATCCGTCATAAAGGGAAGACAAAATAGAAATAAATCTATATGTTAACTACAACGCACCACACAAAAGGGTACTTTAAATTTGGGTCTGGACTATGAGAATCCCAAGCTTCTAATTAACTCTCATTTTGCTTGCCTCAAACAAACAGGAGATCAATTATTTAAAAAAAAACAGCTAGCACCACAACAACAAAATAGGACCATTTCTGTGATCATGTTCAAGAGCATTTCCATGTATCTCTGGCAACCTTAAGGCAAAATTAGCTGAGTAGGTCCAAATTACACTGCTAATAAATGTTCACACTAGGTAGTCTGGAGAGAGACAAAGAAAATGAACAAAGACAAAGGACGGAGAAAACATATGGAGAGGAAAGAAAAAAAAGGAGGACCTAAAGAGCACAAAGGAAGTAAGGGACAGAACTGGAGAGGGAAAGAGAGAAAGGAGGGAGATGGGAGAAGGAGAATGAATACATGTTAGAATCAGGGAAACTTTTAATATCACTATTCCCTGAGCTTGAATTTGTTCTTTCTTTTTGCTCATAAGTGATTTAAAAGTATGACCTCACACGGGGAAGAATCATTCTATTTTTTCAAGGAAATTTTATTATAATTTGCACAATCCAATAAATATATAGGGCACCGTGTAAACCAAATTGATGTCAGATTCTATCTTGAGTATATATGGAATTGCAGATGAAAATACAGAGAAGAATTAAGCTTGGCACAGCATATCGAAGACCACACTTAGTGTCTTCCATGGAGTGACTTTTCTGTCAGTGGGGCTGAAGAAGACATTCATATGAGCCTATCACTTACCAGTGCAAAGTCATATAGTTCCAGATAAATGACCACGCACAACATGTAAACCCAAACTAATCATTCACTGTACCATTTCGCATGCATTCTAGCAGCTTTGGAAGCAACATCAAAGCAAGCATCATCGTAGGGCTCAGAAGCTATTTAGAGGGATACCAACCTACTGACAGTGTTTAATTTGAAGAAAGGAGACTGCTCAAACTGCCAAATTTGGAATTCAGGTAGTTATATCTTGTGGAAGCCAAACAGATGAGAACACTCTTTATTTAAAAAGCTTAAATACTTTTTTACTGTTTACTCACAAAACGCAGCACTGGCAGAAGGCACTACTTCCAGGCTGAGTCAATTCAAGTATAGTTTATTCTTTCAGGGACCAGTGATGCTCGCATTATCAGCGAGAGAAATTAATTTTTAAGAGGTACTTTAACAGCTTCAATTACTCAGAGGAACTGATAGCATAATAAGATGCTGGTAGAACACCACTCCTGCTAAAGGAAAGTTACTTTTAAAGGTTAACGGCATATCATTTACCATAAATTTCTTTCCTTTAGTGTAGCAAAATGTGCTGAACTCTCCCAATGCTCAGACTAAAAGGCATTCTGATTCTTAATTTTTTTCCCAGGTCTCAAAATTCCTTCATCACTTTACTCTCCTAGAACTTCTGCTCTAATGTGACATGCTGGGAAAGCCACATTAGTGAATCATATTAGCTATAGCAGCACTTACAGTACAGTCTGGGTTTATAGTCTTAAGTAAGCAACTATTGGGTCATTTAAAAAATACATTCTGTCTCTCTGCCACTTTTGTCCAATTTAGAATGAGATATAAAAAAAAGGAAAAAGTTATGCCCTTTCATTCTTAAAATGTGCTTTCTGGGAGTGAAAGAATCTAACTGAAAAAGAATTTCTTTTAAGCTTGGGGCCAATTCAAGTGTCTGCACTTAAATTTAGTGAGTAGGTTAATATCCCTCCAATTGGGTCTCAATTACATACACTCCAGTTCTTGCATTTAGATCATTGTTCTCCTTAACAAATCAATAAATAATTCAGCTCCCTAGGGAATAAACTATTAAACCAAAATCCAGTGGACTTTAAGAGACGTACGTTTGAACTTTCTAAATAATATTGGAAGTCTTTCAACAATTATTGTGTAAAGCTTGTACAAAATCATGCTGTTAATGAGACCACCTTGCAGTTACATTGACATCACTTATTCATTTTTCCAGAAAAAGCCATTCTCTTGTAATTTATTTTTTCTCAACTGTTTATTTTGGTTAACAAAAATGAAATGGTATTGCTCAATTTTCCTCAGCTTGAGTGAATGCTCTTTTACTTTCTACCAACCAATTATCATTACTTACTCATAACACATCCTGAAGTGGGCTGGGTGCCAAAACCAGTCCTTGTCAGGGTTGTGAGAGCACTGCTGGACCTGACTGTACCTGCCCAGCCTTGCCAGGTCTACCCCCACCCTGTCCACAACCCAGGACCCTGTTTTAGCACCTTCCAGAGATGCTGCAGGGTCTCCAGCCCTGCTCCTGACTAGTTATTTGGGTTTCCTGGCTTGTCATTGGGCCTGGATTGTTACCTTGGTTTTGGCTGACTTTCATCAGCCTGTCAGCAGGGCTTGTTGCCATCACCAGCCTGCTTAGCTCGGCTGGCTCGGGCACTGTGGGGCTGCACCTCGTCAGTGTGGGCACTGCCCCCCTGCCCCATGGCTGCCCTCAGCCCCCAGCACCTGGTCCTGAGGAAGCTGCTGGCCTGCACAGCACCTTGGCAGTGAGCTCAGACCTCCTGGAGCCCTGAGCTGGGCACCATGGAGACTGGCCCCCATGCTGGTCCCATAGACCCTGCTGTCCTCCAGACTCACAACTCTGCACCCAGACAACATCACCCCCAACACTTCCACTCTGACTGAGCAACAGTATGGGGATTTCTTAGTCCCCTAATACTCCCTGCTTTACCCAGGAGACAACAGGTATCAGCCCCTCAGCACCATTCACTCCTGACTCTCAGGAAAGGCCCGAAACTGAGTTACCTCCTGTGTGGAGCCACTGGCTGCCTGTGACTGTGCCACAAATCCTTACAATGGAAGAAGGCTCGGAAGAGATGGGCACAGGTGATGTGCTTGCAATGCTCAGAGAAGGTATAACTCCAGGGGAGTTGGACTAGGTGTTCTCGAGCGGTCCCTTCCAATCTAAATGATTCAGTGATTCTGTATGAGAGGCAATTCAAAGGTGTGCTACAAAGCCAAAGAGAGTAATAAGACCAGAACTGGCAAAGGAGCAAGAGAAATCCAAAGATCTTTACCTTGGCCTACAGTTTTCTACAAAACCTCACTCTCAGAATTTGCACCTTTGATATAAATCATGTATATGATTAAAAAGTGATATAACATTAATTGAAAGGTAAACTTAAGCCTAAAATTTGTGACTCGCTTCATGCATTACAAGTGAGAGGTATAACATTTTACCTACTCAAAGCTTGAATTACTGCTTTTCAAAAAGTAGCATTAATTCTGTGGTGCTTGAGACGACTTGATAAAATCCTGGAACCATATGAAGTCTATGTAAGATCTGCCACTGACTGGCAGAGATTTTGCATAATTTACTGTCTAGTAAGAGTCATTGCACATATATGTTGAAATTCCTGTAGTGCACCTGTAAATATTTTAATGAATTTGTTCCTCTCATTCCCCTCCATTTTTAAGTTATCTTACTAGCATGTGCATCGTCCCTGATGGAAAGTACACTTGCTGATCTACTCTGTCTTTTCCATAGCCCCAGGAAAGCTCTGGCCCAGTCTGTACAAACTCCTGTGTCACCACTATAGCACTGTTAGCACCACAATACTGAGTAATTTACTGAACACACAGCCTATAGAAATCAGCACTGAAATGAGGCACTGCAGCTGCACGATACATCTGCCTTCTTCTGGATTCTTCCTCATACCATGGGAACAACTCTGCCAACAAAGCAACCACTCAACAAAGTCAAATGAGCAGAATCAAATGGGCGTTGGAGACCCCACATAAAAATCTGAAATTCTGATCTATGAAACACAGGTGGGCCCCCAAAATGCGCAGTCAAAAAATGAGGTCTGTGTCTCCAGCATGCTGCAGAGTGTGCAGGAATGCTTAGAGGAACATGCCCGGCTGCATGCTGCAGACTTCTCGACACAGCCCTTGTGTCCAGTTCTGCAGACAGCTCCTGGTCTCCGTTTGTCCCTACACATTATGACAATAAGATACTGAATAACTTCCAGTGACTGTAGTGGAACCCACATCGGAAGCTAAATTCTATTAAAGATGACACCATGTGAGCAAGTGTTAGGAAAAGGAGAAAATGGTGACAGATTGGATTCACTCTTGGCAATGTGTGATGTGCTTCACCTTTCACCACTGACTGGTCTAAAGAAGGAGCTGTGACAGAGCTGAATTCCATTTAAAGCATTTTGATAAACCCATGCCATGGGGTAAGGAGTGGTGAGAAACAGAGAAATATGCCATGTAAGTAAAATAAATAAACAAAAAAATGAAGAAACATACAAAATAAAAACATTTAGAAAAAATGTCTCTATTGTAGAACCTAGTTACTGCAAAACTGCTGTTTTCAGCACAAATAAACTTCACCATTATGTCAGAAAATTTAATTCTGATAGCAGAGCACAGTCACAGACCGCAGTGTCTACCTGTAACCACTGCTGACTTTTCAATATCCAAGTTTTGACTATTAGGCATCCTAGTTTTTTTGACTACTGTGTATCCTAATTTTGACTACTATGCCCATCAATTTGCCTTGGTGTGACATAGGAACTCAGGAAGGTGAGGGGTTTATTTACTCTCCCAGTTCATATGGCTGAAGAACTAATCTCTGTTTCTGAAAGACTGATGCTCACCATACCTATTGCACTGTCTAATTAAAATGAGGCATGAAACACTTGTGTAATGGGCTGGCACCCACTGTGTACAAGGTTGGGAGGGTACTCCCTAGGCCAGCTGAAAAGAGTAGATGTTTTATTTGTGGCTGCATCTAAAGAATAACTAAGTATCATGAGCAAGCAGTACTTACAAACTACAGACTTCAAGTGATTGACTGTAGATATGAACTTTCAACCAGAGGTGGAAGCTTCACCTGTGTAGCGGCAAATATTTCCCAGAACTTTCTGCCGAGCGCAGAAGTAACTTCTGACTTCCTTCAGTTCAGCTTCCACTGCCTGCTCTCCGTTCCTAGGCAGACTGTGTCTACGCGCTGCAGTTGTTAACTGCTCTTGCCTCAGTCCCTATGGAAATGGAAATAAAACTGAGCTGGTACTAAAAGGTTGCTAGGAAACAGCCAGATGATGGTGGTGAGGAGGACAGTACCCTGGCCTCTCTTCTTCAGCATGTTTCTCTACTGTTTGTCAATCAAGATTGCCTTTGACGATGTGCCAATTCCAGGTGCTGCTAAGGAATTCTATTAAAAAAAAGGTCAGCAATGCTTTTTGCACCTGCACTTAGTAAGACAAATGCAAAATTGTCTTTCTGACAAGATTTTTGCTGCCTTCCTCAACTGTACATGGAATTACTTTTACAATTCACTCTAACTCAGGCTGATTCAGAATGCAGTAGATTATCTGACAAGTTATATAGTACATTTATTATACTTTATATATCTCTTTATAGCATACTCGCAATGAATATCTGAGTGTCTTCCAGTAGCGCATTAAGCAATGTGACTAATGCTTGTTACATGTTTATTCTTTCATTCCTCTCCCCAGGGGAAGATGTGTCTACTGTGCAATGTTTTGTTTTACAACATATAATGCTTGTCTGACTGTTTGTCTCAATGTTTACGTTACAGAAGGAAAGGTTAAGAAAATCCAATTTGCACTTGGAAAGGAAGATGGCACTCAAACTTGTGCTGCTCCTTGCCTCCTGGAGAAGTCAATTTCTCGGTCTCCGAATGGCCCCAGCAAAAGCACTGCTTGCTATTTAATAAGATTTACCATCTTTGCAAAGGTTTCCCTTTGCCAGTAGAACGAAATCGTCAATCACTCTTTTCATTCTGGGACTTCAGTTTAGATACCCTGGGCCCCGGCCACAAAAAGACTCAGAAAAACAGTGTAACTTTGAGTCCAATTGAGCAGCTGATGAGACTGGAAATAACACTCTGTAAACCACAGTAGCTGCTTGGCAGCTGGAAGAGTTCAAAATTCCCCCCAGCTCACCGTTTTCCTGCCAGAAAGCCTGTTCCCCTTGCCACACAATGTTGCCGTGACCTGCAAAAGCACTGCAACAAGGAATGATTTTTATCAAAAGTGGGTTTCTGATGGCATATGCCTTGGGAGTAATGCTTATTTGTGCAAGAAGCTTCTGAATATGAAAAATATAAGGATTGGCAAAATCTAAACCCCCATAGGAAAACAGATTCCCGGAGAAAATAATAGCTGGGAAGGAAAGAAAGGATTTGTGGTCCTGTTTGTTTTGATGTATTGTTAGAGTAGAAAATCTTTGAAAGACAGTATATGTTTCCTAAATGATCTTTTTCGCTAATTTTTCAATACAATGTAGAATTATTTAATAATTGATGATTAATGTAATAAACCATAAGCCACCAGATTCTGATTTTAAACCTTTGCTCTGCTAATTCTGTAGTGAGCTGCAGACAATTTTGTAAAAAAAAAAAAAGTATAAAAAAGATACTGATTTCAGTTTTATCTTTATTTTGCACATACTCTATAAACAGTAGAATTTTGTCATAAAATTCTTACTTCATGCTTTATGATATTTTTATACTTTAGTTGTATTACTGTCATTACTGTATATTTTATATTTCAGAGAATACAGTATTTCTGAGAGCATTAGTAATGTTTTTCCTTGTAACAGGCAGTATCATAAAGACCCCTGAAGGTGTGGCATAACTTCTGGAGACCAGCTTTGCAGCAATCAAGACCGTGTGCCCAGACTACAACATCTGGAACAGCCACGAGGCTCAGAATTTACATATTGGTGAAAGTGAATACAAAAGGGTTTGAGGAGATGTTAGAAAATTCAGAAAAAAAAAGCTACCTGCTTGTAGCAATAAGTGCATCAGTGTTTCTTTGTTAATACGTGTCACTTATTTGTCTTCCTTTTCATATGGCAAACAGCTTCTCTTTTTTTTTTCTTTGCAATTTCCAATAATCTTTAAAATGCAAAAGAGAGTAATGGATCAAACCTATTTTTACAAGTATTTTCCAGGGGAAAAAAGTGATGACTGCTCTAAGAGATTAACATTTTTTTTTCTTCTCTGTACTCCCTTTATGTTTTAATGGTTATTAATTATAGTTTGTCAAAACTGTATCTGAAATACCTGCTCTTCTGAAAGAATATAAAAATAAACCTTTTGTCTACCATACTCTATTACAGAAAAAAATGCATTCCCTTTTTACGTCCTGTGTTTAAAAACATAACATCAATGGGATATATGTAGGCAGATTAAGATTCTTTTTCACATTCTCTTACACCGTGCAAGAGAATTTGATGTTGGAAAATGTAGCTATCTCTCTAAGAAATTGGTTTTTTGTGATCTCACTAGTTATAAATAAATCAAACAAGGATAAGAAATCAGACCCTGATTCCATTGGTGACAGTGACCTGTCATTAACTACATGAGTGCAGAGGGGTCCGTGGTTTAAATAATGTTGCTGGGGGCTGTAAGATTGAATGGAAGTGTCAAAAAGAGTTCATTGCAACTTCAGTGCTACAGAATTTGCAAATTGCAAAGATGAGTACTTTGGAAAAACTTTAGGAGAAAAAGTCAAAATTATTTTGTACTCTGTCTTTAAAAAAGAAATCTACTGGAAATCTGGAAATCTACTGCTGTTCTTTTCCTTACCTGACTATCCTCTTCACTGAATTCCCTTATACTTAACTGCTTTCCTAGCTGGATGAATGAAAATAAGTTTCTTTCGGTTTTCTGCTATTTCTTAGCTGATTCTTATCAGTCATAGCAACATCAGTCTCAGAGGAAAAAATCTGTCTGTACTGGGGTCCGTTTTATAACATGCATCTTCAGAAGCTTCCTTCTAATAGCAGCTTTTGTAACATCTCCATAGCATCTGACACCGCTTTATTTTCCCTTTCTAGGGACTAGAAGAACTGGAATTGAAGATCGCCTAAACCTCCTGTGTTTATTTGTCTATCAGTCGTCTTTGGGTTTGATCCTTTGCAGGGGAAACCTGCCATCATATTTCTCCCAGTTTGAAAAACTGGTTTTAATGGTTATTAACTATAGTTTGTCAAAGCTGTATCTGAAATACTTGTTCTTCTGAAAGAATATAAAACTAAACCTTTTGTCTACCATACTCTATTACAGAAAAAAATGCATTCCCTTCATGCATATTAATGGTATTTTTTTTCCTGTTTACGTCAGGCGATATTTGTATCTCAGTAAATGAAAGTCTCCCTGGTAAAGTTCCCCCCACATACATTTTGAAATCTGGTAGACATTTTGATCTCTCTCATTTCGGCAAAATTTATTCAGTCAGGAAAAGGATGCGAAAAGCATTCCTGTGATGATCTGAAGAGGGCTGGTTGTTCTTTAGGAAAAGTTAAGTGGCCTAACAAAGATGAGAGTGAGAGGGCTTGTGGGTACTTTTTATAAATATATCAGATTAAAAATGGGAGATGAAAGAAATACTTAAACTGATGGATGATAGAAATATTGATAATTTATTTAAGGAATTCCACTAAGTACCTATCATATCCTTGGTCCAAACAGGAAAACTTCTACTTTTCTCTTAACTGATGTTCCAAGCTTCTCAGTTCAGCTGGGAATTGGGCTGTAACTTTGGACCTGAGTCATGACCTCTTGCTGTAAAAAGGTCTTGCAAGGACTCAGTCAAATACTATTAACTATAACATATTCTGTGTTTTATTTTGTTATTAAGCTTATGAATAAAAAGTTGTATTGTTATTCCTGCATATGTGCCTTTTTCCTTTCTCCTACACATTTTTCAACATTCAAATGAGATTCTATCTTTCTGAAAGAGGCTATGGATATAAGTTATTCAATCAGAAAGTTAAAATGTATGCCACAATCAAGTATTATGAAGGTATTTTTCAAATCAAATGGAAACCATATAGAATGGTACAGCCATGATACTCTACAAACAACAAACTCCTGCGAACCCTTGCACTGGGCAAACTCCTAGAATGACGTTAGGTGTGAAAAGTAGTAAAATAAAAAAATAGGCATTCAGTTATTTTTCTAAGTTATACAGTTTTCATACATTTTAATGACAATGCAACTATTCATACATACGATGATATTCATAATTGCATGCAGTGACAATTGATATAATTGAGATGTTAGTGGAACATTTATTCATCAACCGATAATGTCTCAATTTAAAACTTGCACACAAACTAAATGGGACAATTACTGTCAAGAGTTATAAGGATGGGGACTAAATCCGTAACTGCTGCTACCTGTAAAAAAATAGTAATAAAAAGCGGTTATCAGCACTGTCACCGTATATGTTAACTGCATCCTAATTTAGTATTTGCTCTGCAAATTTCCTTCGGTGTGTATGGGCTTCAGTTTCAATAAGAAAGGGTGTGAACACAATTTTAGATTGCTGGCTAACAACCAGCCATGTCTTTTTTGGGTTCAGCTTCATCAAAGCATTGCTGTTCCTTGCATGTGCTTCAAAGTGCTACAGCAAGTGATTTCCCCCTGCAGCCCAGAAATGGAACCAGACCTGCGGTCACTGCCTCAGAAATCATGTTACCATTATTAACCTTTGTGAGGATGTGACCAGTCATCAGTGGACCAGGAGACAGTATAATTTCTATTTTGGGGATTTACCGGAATTCGATGACATAGATAAGCTGGAAACAGTAAGGACTGAAGTAGGTAGTCTATACGACCATGATTTAAGGGATTGGAAGAAATGTGAAAGAGCGTGGAAGCTACATGATGTGAAGCAGAGAGAGGAAGAACTGACAGATAAGAAGGACAGAGCAGAATTAATTATTTAATTTAATGGAAAAATGGGATGGAAGGAGAAGAAGAATTCCAGAAAAATTAGAACTAAGTAAAGTTAGCATTAGAATAAAAATGAGCTGTAGTTGAAAGAAGTTGTTGATTCATTCAGCAGGGACTGATGAAATATATTTAATTGATGAAAACAGAATCCTGAAAAAAAATGAAATCAGAGAATACGAACCACTTAAGCTTGCTTTGTGTTGGGGACGAAGGAAAATTATGGGAGGAAATGACCTTGAATTTTGAAGAAGTGAAGAAATCTGTTCTATATGAGCAATCAACTGAAGTCTGTCCTCAAAACCAATTTATGCAGAAGACAGCCCAGACAAAGCTTGATCTGTGGAGCTTAAACCTAAATTTGAAACAACATAAGAGAAAACTGTGAATTATCTACAAATTACTGTTCCATATTGTCCTGCTTTTTTATTATTATTTTTTTTTGGAAAAAGGCAGATGGATGAAGCAACATTTCATTTAAAACAGTCATTTTTGTGTGTAGGGCCTCGCAAAAGCTATGTAAAGTCAAATGCATTGAAGGATCACTGCTTAGACCCCGGAAAGTTGGGAAGCAGAGCAAGTATCGAGCTTCTAAATATCACCATTAAGCAGGAAATACATATGCAACTAGATCACCTAAATTTATGTACCAATTACAAGCAGTGTTTGCATGCTTAGGTGGCTTTCCTCAAAGGCTTACCCACCTCTTTTCATGCTCCCAATTACACAGACAATTGCTATTATTAGGCAAGCCGTACAGATGTATCTGTCAGAAAATTCATCTTGCAAAACTTAGAAGGAGAAAAAGATTGTTGGGGAGTGGTAGGCTTTTTACGTTCAATATCAGACAATCGGCTCTGCAGGTTTTGAAGAGTACATATCCTCTCCTACGTCACGTATCTGCCATGGAATTCAGGTTCTTCTAAAAATAAAATCTTAATTCATTGAAATCCATGGGAGCTACACCACTCGCTCCCTGTCTCTTCAGCAGCAAAGCAGAACCTTTGGCAACATTCTGTTGGAGAAGACACCGAAAACTGAGGAATGAAGATGTCATTTTTTTGTGTTAGCTTTTGTTGATCTTTATATATATAATCAAACAGGACTATCATTTATAAACTTAAAAATAGATGCTAATCACCAAAAGGTTTGGCAATATAGCACAGAGATATTTATGAATGGGAATATATCTTATAACATTTGGTATAACATGTGATTGCGTCCATTTCCAGTGAATTTGGGATGACTTCTATGAAGTATGGAAAAGGAAAAATTCAGGGCATTTTGGAGAGGATGGAAGTTTGTTAAAGAAAACAGTTTATCTGGTCTTTTTACGTTTATTAGATTAACTTTGCAATTATACTGGTTTATTTGAAGAGCTTCTCTTCACAAAAAGATGATATGCAACTGTGTTTCCATCTGTTCAGATAATCAGAGCAATTGTAATTTGGGTCAAAGATGCTGTATTCAGCTTATATTGTACTTGGTAGCAAGGGGAGCGTACTGCAATACTACTACAACAGGCTAAAGCAAAAAGCCACTACATTAACTTGAAAAACAAATACAACATATTATGAGCACTTGAAAAGCAATAATAAAAGCTAAGAAGTAGAAATAATTTGTGGTATTTTCATAGTTTGTCTTTGTTCTTTGGAAAAGAGCAACCAAAGTGGGACTTCTCTGAGGGATTGTGTCGGTTTCCTGCCCACTTCCAACCAAAACAAGATATTTATTCGGTAGCAGTAAATAAGACAGATATCAGCTGTCTGGATCATTTTCCCTGCTTATTTTCTTCCCAGTGCTAGTTTGACTTGTTCCCTTCTTCATTGCCAACAGCTCTTCAACCACTTTTCCATGTCATACATTCTTCTGTGCTGTGTTTCCTGTTGTATCAGGAAATTTGCAGTGAAAATACATTACAATCAAAGAAAAGGAGAAAGCACCCAAAGGAAGCAGCCCAGGCAATAACACAACAAATCAAGATAACGCCAGCTGTTCTGTTTGACTTCCTCATGTAGAAAGCTATGGAGGAATAAGAAGTGAGAAGGCCTAGCTGGGAACGGTGAGTTCGGCATCGTCGGTACGTGTGCCTTTCCGTAACGTCCCAAATCCTTCCCCATATCATTCCCTGCTAAATACCACTTCAACACTCCAGTCTTATTCTTGCTGTAAAAATCCCTAATCACAAGCAGTGAAATCTCTGTCTCCCTGGTGATATATTCTCAAATGCCCCTTTTGGTGCTGACCACCTCTTGAAATGTGTTTTGACCTTGTCCTTCTGCAGTCTGAGCAACGCACAGGCTTTCAATATTTGGGAGCACACAGCTATGCCAGGACTGCCCGTGAAAAGGGAAAAATCGTGTCTTAGAATGAGACAAATATTGCCAGTCACTTGATAGTCACTTCTGCCTATCCTAACTAAAAACCTCCGTTCCCAGGAGACATGCTTTACATTAATCATCTTATGTTACGCAGTCATCTGTTATAAAGATGATGAAAGTTGTGGCCTTTGCAAGGTTGTTATTGACAAGTTGCACCATGCCTCGATGATGAATAGCTCATATTTTTTGCCGCCCATGCCTGTTTCTAGGCACACAAAAAAATATTTAACCTTCGGGGTATGTCATAGATTCAGCTATGACTCCCTGTTAATTAGACACTGTTAGTATTTATAGGAATGCCCCTTTTTATTTGGTTTGAATATCTTTGCTTAAGCATGCTTTATGTAGCAATTACTGAATTTTAGTTCTCTGCCAACTAGCCATAATTCAGTTTCTCTCCTTTCTGTGCTTACATAAAATACTATTAGCAGCTTCTTTAGGTAAACAGAAAAATGTGTAAAATGTATCATTAGCTGGGATATAAAAAAAATGAAATGTTTCTGTAGAGTAACTAGTTTTGATTATGCCTGCTTTTCCCACACATTTTTCAATCTATTTTCAGCTCTTTTCTCATAGGCACAAGGGATTCTGCACTATAATAGCTTCTTCCCTGTCCTCAAAGGAAATGAAACTGATAACACCCTTTTCTATTAAGCAGGCAGTGAAGACAGTGTGCTGACAAGATGTTAATTTTTTTTAAAGTTTTCTCATTCCTTTTTTCTAATGCTACTTCACTGTAGATAATTGGCCTTTTATGCATGTGTTTGTAGTTTTCAACCCAGATGGCAATTGTGTTGTCGCTTGTTTTCCCAGCTTAAAATATTTGTAAATTCATCCATTAATACTTCAAACATTCACATGTATTTTCACATGGGATTATTATACACTTAGGTTTTATTCATTTAAAAAGGTTATGCTGCATTAATTCTTCAAAGTAATGCCAAAGCATTCAATTATATCCTTAAACGTAGCTTTTTCTTGTTTTGGAAGAAAGCCAGTTTCCCACCCTTTGCTCTCTCCCTCACTGTCCCCATCCGCTAATTCCAGTGGTCATGAAAAGAGTTTTTCTTTCGTGACCGCTTCAACATTGAGTGCTCCTCTCTTGTTAAAAAAGTCAAGCGTTTCCTACTAAAAATTAAACTGGCATTTTTATTATACTGCTGATTCCGCTGAGTGAGAAGACCTCAGACAAAGGGAGCTTGTATAAGGGAACTATTCACAGGAGGAACTTCGTTTCTTGGGAATGTGAGAAGCTTTACCTAGTGACAACTAAGGGCAGCACAACAGAACAAAACTGAATGCAGTAACAGCGTCTCAGATTTCCCAATCTGAAAGCAAGAGTGATCGGTTACAGGCTCCAGCATTCACTCTTTAAAGGTAGGAGCTAATGAAGCTGAATATCAAACAATAAAGGAAGGTGGGTCAGGCTAGATGATGTGATATTTCCTCTTCTTAGCTTTTAATGCTATGATCATTAAAAAAGGCACAGAAAAAGGAAGACTGAAAATGTCATAACTGCAGAAGAGACATTAAACAGATTGTTCCCTGCTAGTAAGAACATCAGCAAGACTCAAATTGGGATGAAAAGATGTATGTGTCTTTGCTAATAAGTCAAGACTTAGAAATTATCATTTTGCCTGATTCGGTATCCAAACACAGCCCCTGCCTCAAGCTAATTTAGGATTAAAAAGAATCAATTCTCCACCTGCTATACTTGGCTCTAAATAGAACTAGTGGAAATTATTTTTATTATTCATTAAACTGTTTGGCTGCCTTTAGCCCTATAGAGTTAGATGCTGTTGCAAGGAGCTAAACAACAAAATCTCACAGGGTCAAACACAATTTTTGTTTGGAGATTTTCCTCCCATGCCCCTTTCTTCAGCCAGTCTAACATTTTCCTAGTGCTCATGACCAGGACACAAGAATTACAACTCTCAGTATCAGCTACCTCCTGTCTGACAACGATGATCCCTAAATCGGAGCAGAAACAGATTCTAACAGATCATGTAGATTCTCTAGAGGCAGGACTGTCTCTTCCTCTTAGATTTATCTGTGGTATTTAAGTTCCACTCGCTGTTAATGTCATCAAAATGAAACAAACAAGCAAAAATTATAGTTTTTTATGTAATGTAATACTTCAGCAACAGTTTAGCATAGAATCTGAAAACTTGGCTAATTACCTTACTCGAGAAAGTGATGTCTCTATCTACTTTCAGAAGTTTACCAAATTAATTTTGGATTTATTATGTATGATTTCTTTAAATATATTTGAATAGACAGGATTTCTTAGACTTACTGGAACAGAGAAAGAGAAATATGTTGAGTCCTGTGATGGGATCCCTGAATTTTGAGGTCTTTCTAGTCCTATGACTAGGCTTCATACACCGCAGATCCCCACAGAAGTTTGGTGTGGAAATTTTAGCTCATCAAACTCTGTACGTGCATAGAGAATAGCCTTCACTTTAAGCTGGTGCTGGTCCGTATCTACAGACATGGAAGATAGGCATCTAACTGGAAATTATATCTGGTCCCATCCCCTGACAGTGCCCACTTTCATCTTGTCCTAAAGAAGAACACCCTACTTTAAGCATAAAACAGATTTCATTTTTTCCCATTGAAAAAGAGAAATGAGCAATGCATATACAGTGAAGTAACCAGCATCCATTTGTTGTTTAAGATTTGAAATAAGTGTTTTTTTTTGTTTTTTTTTTTTTTTTTTTTTTTTTTTTTTTTAATAAGCAGAGTCCAGCTTAGTCTTTTTGAGTACTTAATATGTGTCTACCCTTAGAAGGAGATTTTAGGTGGAATCTGGGGGACATTTGCACCCATATACTTCAGAAACCAGGCTGTATAAGCTAGGTATGTGGCATCTATCTCTTCATAAATCATTTGTCCTTTGGAATTTATTCCAACAGACTGAGTTTTTTTATAGATCTACTTTCCATTCTTACTAACTTTAAAGGCAATTTCTATTTCTCTAACTGGAAACATTTAGAAATTATTTTGATAACTTAGCCATTGTGTTTCCAACAATTTATCTGCAGTAGCTGTTGCGGTCTTCAGTATTTCTTATTCCTTTTTGCTAAGTATAAAACTGCTTTATTTAATTTTTTCTATCTTTAATTTTTTTGTTTAAGACCCTTCTCTGGATGAGCATTCTCACTCTGCTGACATTATTTCTAGTCAGTAAAAAAATCTTTTTATCCCCACATCTTAGCACAACATTGAAACATCATTAAATCACCCACTTTGAATGATAAGTTCACTGTAATTTTGTACTGATAAAAATCTTTAATCATAAAGAGACAAATCCTCTTGGACACAAAGCTGTCATTCACTAACCAAGTTTCACTTAATCTTCTTAAAAAGATGACAACCAAACCAAACCAAACCAAACCTTCATCAGGCTGGGTTCACAGGGAAATGCTACCCCCCTGAGAAAATGGCAGAGTAGGCATGTTCATAATCATTCAACTACAGTAAAATTGTAGGAGTCCAAGTTAAACTACAGAGATCTGAAAAATGAAAAGTCATGTATTAAACCTGTCTTTATTCACTATAAATTCTGTTCCTTGAAAAAAACCCAAACAACACAAAAACAAAACAAAAAACCCATAAGCAAAAGTCCCCCCTCCCCCCCCAGTCTATTGAGGACAGATGAAGAGTAAGAAAACTTCTGTTCTTTTAATCATTGAAGCTGTATTTGCTTTTCTTCTATATCAGTCAGTGGAGTTTAAAGGTCTTGGAAAACAGCCTGTGTGAACAGCAGCATAAAGTATCTCCATTCAAAAGGAACTCTGTAAGAAACAGTTGGGTTTTTTTAATGATGCTATTTGTGTAAATAAGGGAGTTCTACAGTTAGAGTTAAAAAATGGATTCTTAATCACTAGTGCAATAATTTCACCCAGAAAAGAGTCGTCTCTTGTATCACAGCAAGGGCCTTTTATACTGCCTCCAAAAATATATGCTGAACTGAGTTTAATTACTTAAATAAATAAAAATGATTGTTGCTGTAAAGAGATAGTAAGAATCAAAGCCAGAACAAATCCGAACTGTTGATAAAAAATAGATTATGCTGACCATACCCAAGCAATTTTCTAAAATTAATGTTAAAGATCTAATTATATGCGTGCAGAATTTCACATTATTTAAAGTAAATATATGTATATTCAGCATAGTTCAGTTTCATTTAGCACTCACTACGCATCTATATGAAGAAAAAATACTTTTTTTATCCAACGAACATATCTTGACACAGTCATAAAAATAATGTTAATTTCCAAGGACTGAAATTTCTCTCTTTTACCAAGACTTGGCAAGTTCTGGAGGATGAACTGATAACTGTAATATACTGAAACCAAATGACATTGAATGCAACAGTTAAGTCCTCTTAAAACAGTGTATAACAAAGATGACAAATGCCAATTGTGGAATACTTTGGCTTGGAATTTAGGGATGGGGTTTCTTTTGTTTTGGAGATAAAAATGTGTTTCCTTAATTAGAAAATAGTTTAGAAAGCAATTTTTTCAACAGTTGTGAACAGTAGATGATCAGGATTTCTTGGAGACCAGGTGTCAAAGGGGCCTTTTCACTCCCTTTGAAAACAGGCATATACACCAGGGTCGGTTCTGCAGTCCCTGCGAAGAAGCAGATCTATTACCCCAGACCTTCCAAGACTATTTTGGGAGCCTGGCACGGTGTTAGTGAAGGACTGTGAGGTTAAAACTTCTCCCTTCATCTCTGTGGTGAGTTCTTCATGACAGTTCCCCAGATGACGGGTGTTTGCAGACAAGCCCTGGAGGAGCTGTGCTGGCTGCTGTGACCCTGCATTACCGGCTTCAAAGCAGCAGGGAGTAACAAATCTTCAGGACATCAAGAAATGTTTCTTTTGCTGGATGGTCCAACATTCCACAAGGCAATTGGGTTACATAGAGCCATGGGAATGATGCTGTGAAGGTATTTCTTGGAGGCCCGGCACTTATTCTACATGTTTGCGAGGCTCCCTAAATGGAAAAGTACTAAACTGAAATAACAGGGAGAGTACGAAGCAAAATATGCTTCCTTTGATACTATTTGCCAATGTCTGGAGCAAAATTATGTTAACTGCAAACTACAGCTAGGATTCAAGAAGATAAAATCTTTCAAAATAGATTTTGAAACCGAATATTCCTTCAGTTACTCTGAAGTCTCTTCTCCATCATATGTCTTCTGAATCTCATCCAGTGGCATCTTAGAAGAATCGGCTCACGAAAGGATGGTAACTCAATGCTCAAGATTCTTCAAGGACTTTCTCAGTCTTGTACCAGAAGTAAAAGGGTGAATCTATCTAAAAAAATCTATATTTATCTTCATAAAATCAGTTGATGATCCTTCAATAGATATAATAGGACAAGAGCACAGTGATCCTTGAGTCATGTAGAGGACTTAGGCAACAAACTAGTCAGGTACCACGTTAAACAAATTGAGGTTTTCTACTTTGAAAATCCATTTGCCAAAAAAAAAAGAGCTTGTGAACCAGAGCCCAATATACTGAGATTGTAACAAAAGCCATAAAAAAATCAAACACAGTTCAACCTAAAATCCAATAATCTGGATAAAATACAACAACAAAAAACGTTTTCCTGAAAATTTTAGAAAGAAAAAAATTCCTGTATTTCATGTTGCCATGAAATCACTGATTTTATAAGTCTTTAGAATACCATGGTCTAGAATGTAGTATGGCAATAAAATTCAAAATGGAAATGATTACAGTTTGTGAGTATCTTTACAGGAAAAATATGAAAATGTCATTGATTTCTAAAAATATCAAGTAGTTAATATATTTAATTCATTACAGGACACTGTTGGTAATAAATTAAGAATATACAGATGTTTATGGAGTGACAAGTTCCGAAAACAGTAAAAAAACACATAAAGCTAGAACTCAGATACAATCCACTGTGATTGATGATAAAAGAAATTACTTAGTAAACATGAAGCGTGACAGAAATAGTACTACCTTTTTTTCTGAGGCAAAACTCAAACAAGAACCTCTCCTGTGAAAGTGGGAAATCATCAGATACACAAGGTATTAAACAATACCTTCTCTGTCCATATGGAGGGCTCAGAATGAATGTTGGCATCACGCTGCCAAGGACTTGAGTATTTTCCAAGTGAAAGTGATAGTCAGAGGAACAATTTCCAGTAAGTGGCATGTGCTCATGTGCAGATCTTTAGCTCTTCATAATACTGATTTACCTCTCAAAACTGCAGCAGAAAAGTGTGTATCTCTACTATTCTGTCCCCTGCGCCGTTATTTTTTTTACAGTTGAGCATCCAGTGAGTCAGGCCCCTTTCCCCCATTATTTTCTTAAATTATAGTTTAAACATGCATCCACTCATGCTCATCAAAACTTTCAGCAACTTCTGCAAAGGCAAAATAGAAAACACAGATGAAAATACTTGACCATCTGGGAACATACAATAGAACACGTACACTGAATGAAGCAGTAATATACAAAGAGCAAGACCTAATGAGCAAGTAAAATATGCAGAAAATCAAAAGCCTAGTGTAGACCATTATGTTTGTCAGAAAAAGCAGCTGTTCTGGGAAAGCTGCAGCTCACGGCATCAAAACATAATGAGTCAGCATCACCAACTCCCCATACTCTATCCCATAACAGAAAGCCACGCAGACTAATCAAAGATTCAAGTGTAACGATTAACTGTAGGTATGAAACAAGAAGATGAGGAGTCAAGGGGAGTACTGCTTTGCAAAAGATTATAATTACAGCATTAGAGGTTTCCATGCTGATTACTCACCCTGATTTATATTCCTTCTGGTGAGTAGTCACACTGATGTCAATAGTACTACCTGCCTAAAGTATATGATCATCAAAGTATGGGAGGTAGGTTGGGATCAAGATTCACCAAGGTTAAAATAGTTCAAGTTATATCTAAAAAAGATAATTTTTTAGCAGCTAGCCCAAGACAATTATTTCATGTAGAAGTAGAGTGGTTCTATTTCTACTGCCCTTGGATTTTTTTATCACAAGAACCAAAACTTCAGTAAGCCAGAAAAGATGCCTATATTTCTGCACAGCTTCATAGTTCTCAAAAGGGGTGAGAAAAAAAAAAATTACTTGGAGATTTGTCAAATTATATAAAGAGTATGTGTTGAGTTTTTCTCCCGAACCATTTCTGAAGCACAAATTTATCTGACTTCAGTGGGTTCACTCAGAATCATTGTCACTCTCCAGGCCCCATCTTAACTGACCCAGTGGTACAGATTGTTTTGTGGAACTACCAAAAGAGTTCAAAAATGGTAACTCTAGCCATGTGAGACTTTGAGGTGGGCTTAAAAATTGTGTGATTAAAAAAGAAAGATATATGGATGCTTTTAAAATATACTTTCCTTTTGTTTTGTTATGAGAAGTATTTTGAAGCTATGATCTACACTCATGAAATCTAGAAACTTGAGATTTGGAAACACAACAACCTACAGATCAGGTTACAAATCTGATTAACTTGATTAACTTCCTCCTACCTTCATCACCCTGGCAGCTGAAATGTCTGCGATCCAGAAGTTCAACATTAGTACATACTCATATAACTTGCTCATAATTTTTTTCAGGCCAAAACATCAAGTCTAAACTAACTACTTTAAATAGTATCTGCTAATAGAACTGAGAAGACAATAGTATTTCGTAGGCTTAGAAGCTGGAAAGCCTTTTGCATAGAAAGTGTGCTGTGTATGTTCCTAGCTTTCTTTTTTTTTTTTTTTTTTCTGCCTAGTGGCATTTGAGATTTTCATGGAATGGTCTAATTTTCTAAGTTGGAGCATTAAAAGAAAAAAATTCACAACACATATAAAATGATGTGATTGGGTATCACCAGCCCTTTCATGTGCCCATAAGCCATAGGGAAATTAAACACTGAATTTGGAAGAGTAAAGTGAATGCAAAGATATTGCTGCTATAAAACCTATATTAGTTCCCTTTTTTGTGTGCCTCGTTACACTTAACTCAGAAGTCCAGTAAGGCACTTGTGTATATATGAAAGAACTGAAGTCAACTTTCTAGTCCAAGAAGACAGAGCTGGATCTCAGACCTGCTGTCTCCATGCTCTTCTCGTGGAGCAAAGGCAAGTGAGGGAAGTCGAAAAAGTTCAAATGCTCGTGCTGTTCTGACAGTTCGCAGGAAGGGGCACTCGGGATTCCCACCTGCCACATCAACTCCCAACTCAGCTCTGCTGAGAATAACAGTGATAAAGTTATTGAGCCCTACATTTAGTTGGTTTAGCATTTCCTTACACATAAATTTTAATTTCCCAAACTGGAAGGACTTTTAGGTGAAACAACATACAGCACCCCTCATGAAAAGGAGTAGTAAACCAAAATAAGGAGCAGTCTGCATCCCCATGTAAAAGACATTTCCTTTGGCAAAGACAAATTTGATTCTACTCGATCAAAATACTTTCTCTACAAAACAGTATGTAGCACTAATATTACAGGGTCTAATTTAAATGACATCCATTCAGCTGGCAAAATGATAATAACTGCGCAGAAAGTCAGGCTTGCTTTGCAGGTTTTCAGAGAAGATTGCACTTTTATCCTCCATAGCCTTGCAGTTCTAAAAAGAAGTATTGATATGTCATGAACAGCTTCAGAAAATCTTCTTTGGAATAGTGCTGTGAGCATTTATTGCCAAATTTAGGTTGTGCGTCCTTTCATTTTAGCAGTAATTAATGGTATGCATGCACTCATCTATTAGCATCCAGCTTGTATCCATTCACAGAAATTAATGAAAGGACTTTTCTGTAATTAAATTAAGTTGCATTACTACTGCTACTCCAGAAATGAGTGTCAGGATGTTCTCACCTTTTCCCTGATTGGCATATTCCTTAATATAGATGTACATACATATAGAAATGGCAGGACAAAATAAACGATTGTACTGCTGCTCAGGAGAGCATACGTTCTGTAACAGAAAATGGCTTGTACAAGATGTGCCTGAGCTTGCTGAATTTTTGTGATGATTTGTTCAAAACCAAGTAAGAAACTGGAAGAAAGTGGTAAACTGGAAGAAACTTGCTAAATATATAGACTACTCTACTGGTCCATTTGCTGTAAACAAATTTCGTATCAATTCACGTATTATACCAGTGAATTAAGCTGGCTTCTTAAGTTAGTGTGTAGTGTTGGATGAACACAGCTGTGCTGCTCCTAGTCCCACAATGGCTTCAGTGCTGCCGGCTCAGGTGGCCCTGTACTGTACTCCTCCGCTTTCCCAGCTGCAGTGGTGGCTCAGCAAGCTCATCTGGCTCCTTTCCTGCTCTCTACACATCACCCAAGTCAAACACAGGTGATGATATTGGAAACTGAAAGCTCTATAGAAAAATAATTTATAGTCTTAAATAATAATATTTTAAAATATTTAATATTTCAATAATACCATTTTTTTAAAAGGTTAGACATACTCTCCATGGTACTCACTGAAGCTCTTTTGTAGGCTCTCTCCTCTATAGAGGGAGGGACAAGTATTTTCACAGTGTAATTCATCCCATTCTAAGAGAGATGTCCAGAAAGCATAATTAATTGTTCTCTGGAGATGTCTTTCACTGTCCTAACTACAGAGGAAGCCTTGAAGGTTAGCATAGATTTTGGTGGCTAAAGTTCAGTGAGAGGAAAGCCACCCATGAGTACCTTTTGAACCTCTCCAGGCTCAAAACTTTGGGTCGATTATAGTAGGATCATGACCCTGAGGGATGAAATATGGCTAAAGAAAATACAGAATCACAGAATGGTCAGGGTTGGAAGGGACCTCTGGAGATCATTTAGTCCAACCCCCCTGCCAGAGCAGGGTCACCTACAGCAGGTTGCACAGGAAGGTGTCCAGGTGGATTATGAATGTCTCTGGAGTGGGAGACTCCACAACCTCTCTGGGCGGCCTGTTCCAGTGCTCTGCCACCCTCAGAGTAAAGAAGTTCCTCCTCACGTTAAGATGGAACTTCCTATGTTCAAGTTTGTGCCTGTTACCTCTTGTCCTGCCACTGGGCACCACCAAAAAAAGACTGTTCCTGTCTTCCTGACACCCTCCCTTTAAGTATTTGTAAGCATTAATAAGACCCCCCCCCTCAATCTTCTTTTCTCTAGACTAAAAAGACCCAAGTCCCTCAGCCTTTCAGAAGGTGAGAGGCAAAGGTACAGATAATTAGTGAAAAAAAAAAAAAAGATAAAAAATACAGAAATTAAAATACATTGCCATATCAGTACTTAAACCTAACACTTTAGGTGGCTTCACATGGAAGGGTAGGTTACCTTTTAAATGAGTTAAATACTTCACAGTCAGAGGCACATCTCTAGCTTCACGCACTGCCTTTCAAGAAAACTCAGGGGTTTCAAAATGCAAGTATTTAAAGTTGGCTTTCCCAGACGTATTAATGTGCAACTGACCAGTAGCTGAGGATTTGCCTCTAACAAGAAACAATGACCATTCAGGCATATCTATGCTTCAGAAATTAAAACTAGCCTTTCCAGAACTCAGAGAGAGACATAAACCCAAGAATAATTTGTAAAATTAAGATATTGTGGAATTGATATATTCTAGTCACTGGACTGCAAGTCTAGGAAGCATCCAAGTCAAAATTGGTCTATCAAAGAACTGCAGGCTAATAATTCGAAAGGAATTATATGTGCAACTATGAAACTACATATTACAATTAGAAAATGTATCTTTTCCAGCTTGTTACAATTTTGACAAAATTTTTGCATGAAAACACTTTTCTTTGGGTTGGAGGAGGTCGTGAAATGTTAACAGGGAAAGACGCCTACTTCCTGCCTACCACCAAGTTATTTGCAGCCATTGACAAAATAATTATCTGGGAAATATTAATGTTCTTGTTGACTTGCTCCTGCTTCAGAGACGTTCCAGTCTAAACAAGGAGTCACAAATTTCAACGGTTTGTTCTCTTCCATTATCCATACCAGAGAAGACTTACCACAAACATTAGGGCTTTCACTGAAATCATATATACGATTTGGTAATGGCTCAAGGAGCATTAAGAAGTATGAATTCCTAATTCAACTTGAATAAATCAGATTTTTAAGGACTTGAGCAAGGCTTTTCTAGTGCTACAGAAACCTACGTAAGGGTTTGCTTTGTAAAATAAAGTGTGAAAAGCTAGATTAGATTAAGTTGAGTTATCATGTTAGTACGTTGTTGCTTTCAAGGATCCAGGAGCAAACATGATAAAAGTCTCTGCCACAAAGACTTAAAAATCTTAAATAGGAAGAGCAACAAAGAACTGGTAAAATAAAGATCTTTTTGAGTAAACAGTCTGTCAAAAATGAATATCTATGGGAAAATTAGTATCTATGGGAAAGTGACAGCTATCTACTTTAATCTGAAGCATAATTCCCTGAACTAAAACATTCTTTTACTCCCTTGGCCATTAACTTATTTTATGCCTTTGCCACAGACTTGAACACCTTCTAAAAAACAAATGGAGACAAAGTGGCGAAGCAGTGTGGGAAAAGTATACTATTGTTCACTGCACTATATCTATTATGTGAAAGTAGAGAGATCTTCAGTTTCCCAAACTGCCCGCTAAGCACTTTTTATAAAAACATTAAATTCGCTCAAGGTTTCTATTATTAGTACCTCTCTGTATTTCTAAAGGCTCCTAAGTGTTGCTTTTTAATGCCTTAAAGTGAAGTATAAAGATAAAGCCTATCAAGGGACTCAGTTGCCACTTTGGGTAATGCTAAGTTGAGCGTTCAGACACCAGTAACGCATATCAGCCCTCAAGCAACTGCAGCCCCGTATGCCCAAGCTCGTGGTGCTCACGTGCCTGGTCGGTCCTTCAAGCCCTGACCCTGCCAAGGTTCTCAGGGCACAAAGTGACTTGCAAGACGCAGCAGTCTCACCCCGCAGAGAGCACCAATACTTTTTCTGAGAACGTGCTTACCAGAGCAGATGTCTAATGCAGGAGGGGGGTGGGGGAGGGAAGAAGGCGGCAAAAAATAAAAATAAAAATCACAGGAAACCCAAGACTTTTTGAAACTGGAGTAAATGAAATTCTGTCTTGGGAGACAGACAACCCCACTGCATCTGATCTATAGAGAGTATTAGATTTGAGACAGTCTGCCTCCCAGGAGGTTCCCGTTAACCAGAAAGTCCTTGTTATTCGGCAAGACAACTTTTTCATCTTCCCCTCTTGGAACTGTTCAGTTTGCTTTTAAATATTTATTCAGCCAAATAGCAAGCAATTGACTCCGCGGACCAATGTCAGTCCACTCTTCTGTGAAGGAAGAGGGTCAGGTTTAAATTCCTCCTCCATTAGCTATTTAATCAATTATCCAAATTGGCAAAGTTTCAAGAGGAGAAAGTCACTTACTTCATCCCAAAATAACCATTCATTCAGTAGTTAGGTCACATTTCTAACCTGAAAGTGCCTGTGAGTGAAATTTTTTTTCCAACTTAGAAGTGTGGGTATGTTTTGAAAAGGTCATCCACCTAAATGGTAAGTGCTCTAATTACTGGATATTTGGGCATCAATTAGCAGCATGTTCTAATTATTTTGGAGAAAAGGCAGGTCTAGCTTATACGCTTACTTTCAGGGGAGAGTAGGCACTCCCCTAGTGCTGAAAGTAGGTGTCTTTAAGGTGGACGTTGTACATGTATTACTGTCCCACCATATTTCCCTGAAGCTATCCCTCCTTCTGCTTGCTGATTTCTCTGATTCCCACTCTAACTCGTTGATTATCTGTGCTTTGCAGGGGAAACCTAACTCAGGGTAGAGAACAAGTCTTTCTAAACAAATTACCCGTCAGTTAGACATTGCAACGCTTGACAGTTGCATCCAAAAAGAAGTTTGGGTACAAAGGTAGAACAATTCATTACTTCACTTTTGGTGTCTTTTCCCCACATTAGATGAAGCATACACATTTAAGTGTTTGTGATCTGGACACCATTCCCCAAAAAGTTAAGTGGTACAGACTGGGTAGAGGGCAACGTGCACATAGAGCAGAGAGCTATGTAAAGTCACGACACTGAACAGGCAGTTTGACACAGAGGGGAATGCTAATCACGAAGTCTGATTTAAATTTCACCCAGACAGAAATTAAGCACCCTACTTAGGATTTGAAGGACGTGCGTCTGTCTGTCCAGGCTTCAGATTTTGTCAGCAAAGTAGATGTATTTTTTTTTTTTCTTTTTAGAAACTTGAAGGAAGACAAAAAGAAATGAAATAAAGCTTTTCTTTTAAAATAAAAATAAAAGAGATGTGCTGGTGCTCCCCTAATAACACTGTGATTAGATTTGCTGTCTAAAACGTTGCCAGCCTGAGTTCAATTCTGCTGATTCCCTGCTCTAGCTGTGGCACTGCAACCTGCTACTCCCAGAGACCGTTCTGAGATAAAACACTGGCCACAGCTGTAGGAAACCTTGAAAATTTCTTTGCCCACACAGAAGAGGTGAACGACTCTTTAGCCTAGTGCCTGATGGACCTGCCCAAGGAATGGGTACCTGGTTGCAGAACTTAGTCCATGGGCTGGCACGATGAAAGATTTACACACTCCTTGAACTTGTTCAGTCTTCAGAAAACTTAAGGTTCTCATCATAGAATAGTTTGGGTTGGAAGGGACCTTTAAAGCTCATCTAGCCCAACTTCCCTGCAATGAGCAGGGACATCTTCAACCAGATCAGGTTGTTCAGAGCCCCGTCTTACCTGACCTTGAATGTTTCCAGGGATGGGACATCTACCACCTCTCTGGGCAACCTGTCCCAGTGTTTCACCACCCTAAACATAAAAAATTTCTTCCTTCTGTCTAGTCTAAATCTACCCTATTTTAGTTTTAAACCATTACCCCTTGTCCTATTGCAACAGGCTCTGCTAAAAAGTCTGTCCCCATCTTTTTTGTAAGCCCCCTTTAAGTACTGAAAGGCCTCAGTAGGGTCTCCCTGGTGCCCTCTCTTCTCCAGCCTGAATAACCCCAACTTCTTTTGGGGACATACACAAATAAAAATTTTAAGACGACAAAATGAGTTAGGAATGGGCAACTCCAGGGCAAGGTGGCGGTGGAGTTTGCTGTTCAGAGCCGAGGAGACTGCCACCTGACTGGGAGAAGTAATGTGGGTTTGCAGTGAATCCCAATTACCATACATTGGTTTGGTTTGCAAAGTGTGCATGAATCAGACTTCTTTTGAAGCAAAGCAAATTGGAAGCTCTGCTTACAGTATGTACCAAATGTACTATAACCTGCAGTGGGGACAAAAGGATCGGAACTACTTAGTCCTTTGAATAGCCTCAGACTGCATGCAGGGTATTAGCATTTGGTCCAAGACACCAGACTAAATCTAGCCTATGGTAAAACACATCGATCACATACCTTAAATATAAGGACCTTGGCACCAGCTGCTTTGATCTACCGGTCTGCTCCCATTGTGCTGAATTACTTGCTAATACAGACAAATACATCCAAGTCACATTTCTGCTGCCTAAAACCATTAATGTATTTAGCTGTATGTCTCTGTGTGGATTTTGCCCTCAATCATCACAGTTAATTGTTAGTGAAAACTTCAAATTCTCTCTTTTTTTTTTCTTTTTTTTTTTTTTCCCAGGGCAAATAAAATATCTTTTCAATAATTAAGCAAGAAGTGACAATTTAGGAAACGATGCAAAGGAAAAGATGGAAATTAAGAACTGAAATAAAACTAATCTGAGGAATAGAAGAAACAAAGGCAGGAAGAAAGTGTCACACAAGGATAGATCAGTAATGACTAAGAGGGAACAGATTAGAGAGGAAAACAGGTAAACAGATGGTAATGAAGCAGGAGGAAATACAATTTTGAAGTAATAGTTTGTAGAAAGCTGAAAAAATATACATATCAGCAGATAGCGTAGTTTACTATCTAGACTGATCAGTGATTATTCTCCCAGTTCTATAGCAGCCTTTTCTCACTGCTGTTGAAATAGCCTGTGATTAACACATATCACCTTCCCTTCATAGCATCAAAAATGTTCTCCGTGTTTTGGGGAAGATCTGTGCTAAAACAATTTTGTACTGTAGGAAGAGGCATGGCTGGAGCTGGGGACTGGGAACCTAGTGCCTCAGCTTCCATTTCTAGCTTTGCATCTCTGACCTTCAGAGAGGCGTAATTCTGGAGTCATTTTTTCTACTTACCTGAAAACTACTGATAATCCATACCCATTACACAGCATTAAGCACTTACAAAAATGGGGCAAAACCATCAAAATGACTTACTCTATAACAACCCCGTGAAAGGAACAAATATTATCTGCATAGTAACGCGAGCAAAAAGAATTACAAATTAGGCTAATCCAACAAAGTTCAAGAAAAGAGATAAATTCATAAATCCACCACAGGAAATTGCCCTATTAGGGAGGAAAAAACAAAAAAAAAACCAACCAAAAACCTGACTCTCAGGGAGCAGGATTTGAATCAGGGAATCAGGTAGGGTGCCTGAGGAGCTCAGCTGCTCTTGCGGAGCAGGGGGAATAGGAGTATATATGTATGTATGTGTGTGTATTTATATACATATATTCCTACATAAATGTATATATATACAAACTTAAACAATTATGTGCTTAAGACCCAGTGTTTCTGTTCAGCAGATTAGACTATTGTCTTTATATACCTTAACACAGAAAGCTGCAGGTTTTCCTGGTAACACCCAATAAGATATCATATTCTTTCCTGTAGATCTAGAGCTGCCTGACATTTTTTCAGAGGAGAATGAAAGACAATTTGATGTTTTTACATCAAAATATCTCTTGGAATTGTGCAAATTTCAAGAAAAAAATTGTTTGAAAAAGTAAAAAAGGCATATTTTTCAGTTTCTACTCTGAAATAGCTTTCCATTGCAGTGGTTTTTTCATCATACAAGGTAACAAATTATTTTAGTTTTATCATAATCAGTCTTCTAAATTTATCTACAACTAGATGGTCCTACAAGCAGAATTACTGACTAAAAAAAATATCTTTATCCGTAGAAATGTTCAACCTTATGTTTTTGTTCTTTTCAGAATAGAAAACTGGCGAAACTGTAAAATTTCCCATAAACAAAATGGTATTTTCATATGGCTGAGTGCTTCATTACTAACTATGCAACAGATTCATAACATTTTTTTTTCTATGTATCTTAGGTGTTAAGGAAAACAGAATTTGTTCCTCAGTGATGAACACTGCATAATATGGTCACAAAATCATTATCTGAGAAAGTGAGTTGTCTCCACAGCTAGTCTGTTTTGCCTCATAATAAGATTGAGAGGAACGCCGTGATGTGAAAGCTAATTAAATTTGGGCCTATTTGAAAGTGCCAAGATGATGTGGGATGAAGCAACCTATTTTAATAACAGGTAGCCTCCCAGTTTCAAGTTGTACTTCTAAGACTGACATTTGTCTCCACATTTCGTAATCACATCTTATAAATGTGAAAATATGGTGACTGCTGGTACTTTCTTTGGTTACCCACTGCTGTAGTTTGCAGGTTTGGGTCAACTACTTATTTGATTTTACTCAATTAAGTTGACGCATTCATACTGTATTTTATACGTACACACACATACCAGCCATTTTCCTATTTATTTCATTGATTTGCCTGAAATTAAGTTACTCCCAGGCTTATGCTGGATATTATCAACTGGGTAAAAATTCCCAGTGCCGAGTTTCATAGCATTGCTGCTGTGTTTCTCCCCAAGGTGCAATTAGTTTGGAATTCCTTCCCATTGGCTATTGGTATCACTTTTCATGCAAGGCTTAAACTTCTCTTGTCTGGAAAGATCTAAAAACCAGAAGTAATTATTGTTATTAACGTTTTTGTTAGTTATGATCACTTTAACAACGCAAATGCTCTCAGCTGCTTGCGTTTGCCTGCCCTAACATACCTGTGGAAAGAAGGCTCTGCATCTCAGGGGGGCCTTAAGGAAACACACTTTACCTAGCTGCGTGTGTTCTAACCACCAGAATATTTTAGATGTTATTTTGAAATCTTCGTATTGCTTTCCCCTTAAATATTCTTTAGTTAGAATCTCAAATACTATCAGCTTGCTGCGAGGGGGCACGCGGGCCAGTGCTGGAGGCCCAGTAGGTGTGGAGGGAAGAAAGTGCAGGAAGGCAGGTACAGAGCATCCCGGCTCAGCGAGGTCAAGTAACGGGGGATTTTGGCTGTGTCCCCCAAGAAGCTTTGCTGGGGAGGAGCTGGTCATTCCTTTGCTCCCCATGTGTTGTGCAGCACGGATGGCGGGCAAGCCGCTGTAGGGGAGGCACGGAGACCAACTGGGAAGTGGACTTTGATTCCTTCCCTGAGCTCCTCACCTTCACCTTTAGTATCAGTGCTAGTATTTAATATAGGAGATCCGTTGTCTCTTAGTGTAGGTGTTTGAGGCGAATGTTGTTTGGGGCAAGCATTCTCACTTAAAATGCTTCTAATTTTTCCAATTCTAGAATTAGCAAGTTTGTTATGCTCCAAAATGGCATTGGTTGGATATTGCATTTTCTTTCTCCATTCAGCTAAATAGTGTTGCTTAAAAACTCTTTTTTTAAGTCTGGTAGTTGCAAGAAACTGATTAGCATTTGTGTCAGACCAAGCTTACTTCATTTTACTTAAACATTGGCCTTTAAACTATGGGTATTTAGAAATGCTGAATAATAGTCTTAAGCAGTTGGTTTGTGAAAAATCTTGTATTGCCAGCTTAAATAAAATGTAAAATTGGTATAGCCTGGGTTGATAGCCTTGGCTGTTTAGCTGAGAAATTTTATTCCAAACATAACAATATAGGCAATAATAATAACTTGATTGCTTTCTTAGTGTAGTTGGATGTCCTCCCATTCCATTTAAATGCAATATTCAGCAGTAGTGACCATCAACTATTTCCCATTTCAAATTCTTAATTTCAAAAGTTCATGATTTTTCATTTTTCAAATTAAATTAGGGATCTTCCACTACTGACCCATATTAATCATAGAATGGGTTGGGTTGGGTTGGATTGGAACAGACCTTAAAGATCATCTAGTTCCAACCCCCCCGCCATGGGCAGAGACACCTTCCACCAGACCACATTGCTCAAAGCCCCATCCAGCCTGGCCTTGAACACCTCCAGGGATAGGTCACCCACAGCTTCCCTGGGCAACATGTTCCAGTGTCTCACCACTCTCACAGTAAAGAATTTCTTCCCAATATCTAGGCTAAATCTACTCTCTTTCAGCCTTAAACCATTACCCCTCATCCTATAACTACATTCCCTGATAAAGAGTCCCTCCCCATCTTTCCTGTAGGCCCCTTTTAGGTACTGGAAGGCTTCTATAAGGTCTCCCTGGAGCCTTCTCCAGGCTGAACAACCCCAACTCTCTCAGCCTGTCTTCCTAGGATAGGTGCTCCAGCCCTCTGATCATCTTTCTGGTCCTCTAATAATGCCACTTCTAATTTCAAAACATGAATTATTTCTTTTGAAAAATATTTTTGATGAAGAATTACAAATCAAGTTCTACCATCAGTTCTACCCTCTCCTTCTAAGCCAAGACTTTCACTGCTTTACCAAAGAATAACGAGGACTCAATTCTGCTAAAGTCAGAGTACTTCACAGAATCACAGAATCACAGAATTATCAGAGTTGGAAGGGACCTCTAGAGATCATCTAGTCCAACTCCCCTGCTAAAGCAGGATTGCCCAGAGCACATTACTCAGGACTGCATCCAGGCGGGTCTTGAAAATCTCCAGGGAAGGGGACTCCACAACCTCCCTGGGCAGCCTGTTCCAGTGCTCTGTCACCCTCACCGTAAAGAACTGTTTCCGTGTATTTGAACGGAACTTCCTGTGTTCTAACTTGTGCCCATTGCCCCTCGTCCTGTCACTTGGAACCAATGAAAAGAGCCTGGCTCCATCCTCCTTCAACCCACCCTTTAGATACTTGTATGCCATAATAAGGTCTCCCCTCAGCCTTCTCTTCTCCAGGCTAAAGAGTCCCAGCTCTCGCAGCCTTTCCTCATAAGGGAGATGCTCCAAGCCCTTAATCATCTTAGTTGCCCTTCGCTGGACTCGCTCCAGCAGTTCCCTGTCCCTCTTGAACTGGGGAGCCCAAAACTGGACACAGTATTCCAGTTGTGGCCTCACCAGTGCCGAGTAGAGGGGGAGAATGACCTCCCTCGACCTACTGGCCACACTCTTCCCTATGCAGCCCAGGATTCCATTGGCCTTTTTGGCGACAAGGGCACATTGCTGGGCCATGGATAATTTACTGTCTACCACAACCCCCAGATCCTTCTCCTCCAAGCTACTTCCCAGCAGGTCAGCCCCTAACCTGTACTGGTGCCTAGCGTTCTTCCTCCCCAGGTGCAGGACCTTGCACTTGGTTTTGTTGAACCTCATTAGGTTCTTCTCTGCCCAGCTCTCCAGCCTGTCCAGGTCACGCTGGATGGCAGCACAGCCCTCTGGGGTGTCAGCCACCCCACCCAGTTTGGTATCATCAGCAAACTTGCTGAGGATACACTCTGTCCCCTCATCCAGGTCATTAATGAATATATTAAACAAAATAGGACCAAGTATTGACCCCTGGGGGACCCCACTGGTTACAGGCCTCCAACTAGACTCTGTGCCGCTGATCACAACCCTCTGAGTTCTGTCCCGCAGCCAACTCTCAATCTACCTCACTGACACCTCATCTAGCCTATACTTCCTCAGCTTCCTAATGAGGATGTCATGGGAGACAGTGTCAAAAGCCTTGCTAAAGTCAAGGTAGATGACATCCACGACTTTCCCCTCATCCAGCCAACCAGTTATAACATCATAGAAAGCTATCAGATTGGTCAAGCACGATTTACCCTTGGTAAATCCATGTTGACCACTTCCAATAACTTCCTGTTCCTCAACGTGTTTGGAGATGACATCCAGAATGAGTCGCTCCAATACCTTCCCAGGGACAGAGGTTAGACTAACCGGTCTGTAGTTCCCTGGGTCCTCCTTCTTGCCTTTTTTGAAGATTGGAGTGATGTCGGCCTTCCTCCAGTCCTCAGGCACCTCTCCTGTTCTCCATGACTGTTCAAAGACGATGGAGAGTGGTCTAGCAATAACATCCGCCAGCTCTCTCAGCACTCGCGGATGCATGCCATCAGGGCCCATGGACTTGTGAATGTCCAGCTTGGCCAAGTGGTCTCTGACCCGGTCCTCCTCAACTGAGGGAAAATCTTCCACTCTCCAGACCTCCCCCTTTGCCTTCAGAGGGTGGGATTCATGAGGGACAGCTTTAGCAGTGAAGACCGAAGAAAAGAAGGCATTCAGTAACTCTGCCTTCTCTGCGTCCTCCACCACTAGGGCACCTGTCTCATTCACCAGTGGGCCTACATTTTCCCTAGTCTTCCTTTTTCTATTGATATATTCAAAGAACCTTTTCTTATTGTCTTTAACTGCAGTGTCTTTTACTACTTATTGTCTTTAACTACTTTAACTACTATTGTCTTTAACTACTTGTCACATGACTAACTTAATGTACACAATCAGCCAATCTACTGGAATACACACATTCCTAAAGCTCTGCATCTACATAAATGATTTCAGGATTGGTGACTTCGTTCAGCTTAACCTCAATTTTAAGGAAGGTCTTTCTTCTTCTGTAGTTTAAGTCCCTGAAGAAACTTAACTGAAATCCTATTCTTTCGGAATATGCAGTTCCACTGAAATCACAATGGCCCACAAAATTGAACTAATTTTGCAGAAGTTTTGGTTTGAAAGAAAAACCTCAAAAAAATAAATATTCAAATTGTTTCTGACATGTTGGGACGTGTATTACAACATTTTACATTTCAGTCTATCCAAAACAATTTGGGGAAGAAACTTTGGGTTTTTGGAGGACTTCCAAATTTGTCTTTCGTTTCAAAAGGAGACATTTGTAATCTCAAAAATCTCCGAAATGTCACCCTGATAAGTAGAGAAAACCAGTTTCGTTGCTTTATGAGCCTGCTTCACCCCGTGGTGTCTGGCATGGTCTACTTGCCACCTGCATCCATCTGTCCTTGATTAGCAATCTGCTCCGGGTACTGCTGTTGGTACCTGACTTCCTAAGATGTGGTGACTCATCTGAAGAACGTCTTTGAATATATGGGGAATTAATGCTGCTTAATTATTTAGAAGCTGTTTAAAAATATTTTGAAGTCCCACCCAGTGTCTCCATCTGGGTTGAAAATATAGGTGAAAAAAAGCCTCAGGAGCAACTGTGAGGAAATGTGAAGACAAAAATGTAAACAAGATGCTTAGTGATTAATTTATCGTAAGTACGGGCAGTTTTCAATCAAAGTAGTTTAAATCAGCAATTGGACTCGTAGTTCAAATCAGTAAGTCATCATATATTAAATGATCCTATTTAATCGTGGACTATATTTATGCTTTTTCATTATTTTCTTAGAAAATATTTGAGCATCACTAACTTTTAATCATTAAAGCATACTAATGAACAGTCAAATATAAGCATTATACAAAATTTGATACCACTTTTTGTTAATCACAAAGAAGTCTGCATCTGTTACTTGTTCATATTTTTAAGTTGTGCATTTTAATATGAAAAATTATGATTTATATTTTGATCTTAGCTAGATGTTTTAGGATGGAAGCTGATATACAATTAAAGTGCAGAAAATATTTTCTAGGACTGGTTTATTAGGTAAATGAAACAATAATAAAGGTTCTAGATAAATATAAAATTTTAAGAATACTTTCCAAACTTAAAAAACTCACACTCATTTCCTAAATGAAAAAATAACTTTGAAGGAAGTATCTGTTTTATGTCATTGTGTCCTTCAAAGTTTAGACCTTATAGATCTCTGTTTCTCCCTTCCATTCTGACACCGAAATGGGAAAACAGACTTTCCTGCAGTTTCAGTTCTAACACACTTCCTCAGTTTGAAACTGCTGTAGTTGCGGTCCTGGATAAACTAAAAGGAAGAAGACATCTGCAGAAAAGACAAGAGAACAGCTGGATTACCACTTAAATATTCATTTTCAGTGTTCAGTTGGTGGCTTCCCTTAGTTCGGTAGCTTTCGCTATGTAGTAGATTAAGGCTGTAGTATAAAACAACTGCAATAGTTTAAAATAGTTTTTTTTTTTTTTTCTCCAAAAAGAGTAGTAGGCTTAATTTACACAAAACAAGCTATTATACATAAAAATCCATTATAAATAATAGATTTTTGTTATTTTTTTTCTGACATTTTCTGCTGCTGAGTGGCAGACATTAGGGGGAAAAAGCAACACCCCAAACATTAGTATTGGGGTGGTTTAGTTTAGCCAGGTATGGGAGTACATGGTTAAATCACTGTCTAATGTCACATCAAAAATGGAGCATTATACAGTAATGAAATATGAACAAGTACAAGGCGGTTTGCTCATGGATTATACATGTGTTCCAGAACCAAATATCTGACAACATGGAATTAACAGTCTCTCTACAAAGTTAAAAAAAAAAAAAAAAAAGTGTGAAAGCTTTTTTCGAAACAAAAGAAAAATATTTGTGTGTTTTTAATTTATTTCTCTCTGCTCCAGTTTGTGAAATACAAACACGCATTTCCAGTACGACATCCTTGAAGGACTAAATGTCTTGGGGGACTCGTAATCACATTTTTGGAGCCTTTCACCTCTAGTTCACCGATTCAAATCCAGCCAACATGCAGTAGTGATGGAAAATCATTACGATTTGAAAGCTGGTTTGTGGCTTGTGTGAAATGAACTGGTTATTTCACCCCATTTCTTAGAGGATCTTGGAAACACACTCGGCACTTTTGAAAGCGCCGGCACTGAGAATACCGAGCTCCTCGCAGGATCTGGCCAGGTCCCCACAGAGCCACAACCGTGACTGGTTTCTTTGAGGTTGGCAGAGGCCAAGGCTAACAAATAAAATCCCATTCCAGGCAAATTTCCTCAGTACGTTGACCACTTGGAGCAAAGATGTCCTTAGCCACCTGGAAGATCTCGGTGGGCAAACATTTTCTCCATGTCGAGTACCCGGCCAACCTGGGCTGAAATGGCAGCTCAGTGTGGGGTCACCGCATTGCACTGCTGCTTTCTATGCTCTGCAGACGCTGGGTGTAAACAGAGTTTAATTTTCTATTTCTGCCAATCTGGTACTTTTCATTAGCATTAAAGATATTTAATTTAAGAGGAAGAACAGCAGAAAGACACCACAGAAATGACTATGTTCTTTGAGGGCGAGAGTGCATTAGTCTTTTTTTTTTTTTTTTTTTTTTTTTTTTTTTTTACACAGAGGTACATACCCAGTTAGGAACAGTTAATAAATTGTCTTTCGTCAAGATCATACCCACCATATCGTATTCTAGAAAATGTATCTAGCAATAGTTTTCATCATTAGCTACAAATTATCTCAGTTCTCTGTTTTGCAGTGAAGGCTTTAAATTGTCTTCTTTATGATTTCGTTTCCTTTACGTTGGGGACCATTCTTCACAAAAGGTACCTCTCTTTTCAAGAAAATATACACATCATTTTTTCTGAACATTTAATATGTTTTATTAGGAGCTCCCTCACAGGAAAGAAATAACAGTCTGTCCTCATTAACCACTAAATATAAAGTGGAGAAATTAAAACATTCGGATGTCATGTCAGCTATATACATTGTCTTCTATGATGTCACATTTGATTTTCTTTTTTTATGACTTTGACAGCATCATATTAAAAATTTGATTGCACAGTGACAGGATGGGCTTTGAATTATTCAGCTTATGAGTACGCTCTTACAGGAAGACTATTTTGTATTTCTTGCCATTTCTGAAAAACTGACATTTAAAAAAATGTAAAAGGAAAGGGAAAATGATTGCTAATAACTAACTAATAACTCACGCTTGGCAAAGGTAACCTCATTTTAATAGAATATCACGCAAATTAAAACCAGATTAAAAATAACACGCAACGTATTTCAAAAGTCACTGGAAACGTAATTCTCTGGATGACCTTTTGGCCCCAGTGAAATCGATGGCAAGACTCCAATTCCGTTTTGGTGGAGCCAGGACTTCCTCCTAAATGAAGAAAACCCCTACGTTTCCAATCTGGTTTTAGTAGCTAAATGTCAGAATTCTTGTGGTGTTTAAGTAAATTTTCTTTACCCATCCCTTCTCTTAGCTCTTAATAGCTCCAGCTAATGATGCTTACTGAAGTCAGTGGGGCTTTTTCCATTTGATTCCCATGATGGAGTCAGACCCTTAAAGTTGGAACCTCTTAGGTAAATTTTGGAATAGTCTTTCAGGGTTTATACTGTGTATTTTCCTATGATGACTGGGTTCTGCCAGCTTCTTGTGTTCCGTTTTACCTCTATCTAATGTTAAATAAGCGCAGTCATTTGTATCAAATAATTTTGTATCAAAATCAAATTCATTTATATCAAAGAACTTCAGCTGTAACCCTTTTCAGATTGACCAAATTTGTCTTTTCTTCATTACAATTCAAGGTTATTTTTAAATCACCAGGATATTTTTAAAAACACTAAAGTTGGAAACATCTGCTCTCCAGCTTGATTAAATCGAGCTAGTCCTTTCATAGCAGAACCATAAAACAAATAATGCCATTTTAAGAAACATTCTAATCCCACCACCCAAAATGAAATTTTAGTGGTATCAGATATGAAAACATCATTCAAAGTCAAACGCTTTTTCCAGTAAACACGACTATTATTTAACTAGTTGGGCCCAATAAAACTGCCCATAGCTATACATACATTATTCTTGCTCACAAGAATTATTTCAGCTGAGCTGTCTGGGCAGGTAAGAACTACAGGCTTGAGTACAGCTCCGAAGGGTAAAGCGTGGAATATTCCATACGAGACACAAAATAAATCCTTCTAGCTATGGCAATGGGGAAAAATACAAATGATCTTTTCACATCCTGGTTCCTCAAAAACGGTTAGCAGAGATGCCTTTGATTCTGCTCACAGCAGTGCCTGGGGAGCATCTCATACTGATTTAGCTGGGATCAGAATCATGACCACAGTTATACCAAGAAGCGCACTCGTATTCCCTCAGAGATATCTGAGGTTTATTCAAGAGTTTAGTTTGTCATTAAAAATATATATTTCGCTGTTCTTCATCTCTCTTCTAACATATCTCTATTACAATTCGAAGATGACAAGAGTGCCTGTTCTCACTATAAGCAACAAAAAATTAGTTATGGATCACTTACACTACATTATTTTAGTTCACCTATTTAACATGAATCTAGTCTGTTTCAACACAGGGATCATTCTGGGACAGCATTTTTTCGTTCTTAAATGAACAGTTACACACTAGTGTTGCTTTCCTACTGATAAGCCAAACTTACTTCAAAATGTACAATTGGAAACAACATATCACCATTCAGTAACATTTCATCCTGCGAGATCAATGTCAGTCTGCAAATATTCTGCCGGAAATAAAAATGCAGGGGCTTCCAGGACAAAATCCTTCTGTCCTTATCGTTTACTGCTCAACCTCTACTCACTCAGGCAAACTCCAGTTGACGGCAACAACAAATGGTACCTTTACAAGTGCAAAGTAAAAACTGCAAAATAATATAGCCCTCTACCAATTTCATGTGGTTTTAACATCCGTCCTCATCAAGGGCTCCATGGTTTAACCACTGTTTCCAAAAGACACTATTGACTAAACTGAAATCAGAATCAGACCATTTCCCTTACAACTCTTTTTGGATTGACTGAGAACAGGCTGACCATTACAGGTGACAGAGAAACTTATTTCCTTAATAACCTTTACATCTTATTGTTTCAGACTGCCACCAGCCATGGCAGTTAAGATGTGATGAAACCTTTCTGACGAGCCTCACACAGATTCCTCTCTGTATTGCAAGAAGAAAACTCATCATCCTGTAAATTGTACAGAAACGCTAAATTTACAGAATTGCAAGCTTTCCCTTCCCACAAATCTGGTGTGTTACTTGCACGTAGAATCGCTTGAATTCCTTTACCCAGTGTAATGCAGGACTAAGCAGTCCACTGAAAGGGAGAAAGAATGCTAGGAAAAAAGTGTAAGTGAAACACATGAAAAAAACAATGCCAAACCAAGCAAAAACTCCAACAAAATTTAACAAAAAGCAGGAATTGTGGAAAAAAGAAAAAAAAAAAAAAAAAAAAAAAAGAGACATTTCCCCCCAGCCTCTTTCACTCTTAAGTGTTATCACAGCACCAGCTTCTGGAGAAGGGAGTGAAGATTTAGTGTGAATCTTATATTCGTACTTGTTGGCTATTTGGCAAAGAGGCAAGAGGTTGCTCTTTTTTTTTTTAAAGGCAGTTTCCAGGTCTTCAACATTACTCTGAGCCACAGATGCTAAATAAAAGAAGGGGGGAAGCACTGCTGCCATAACAACCCTTCGACAGGGAACTATTGGGATACGGATAGCTACTACACTACCTACAACCAACCGTGTGCATCATGACACATAAAAACCAGAAAACGCTTTTCAGCCACAGCATCCCATCTTTCGCACTCCCGGCTCTGGGCAGCGAATGCAAAACAAGCACAGACTTCTCCTCCACCACCCCCCCACCCCGAGCTTTATTTAATTAATTATTGGGGAGTAGCGGGGGGGTGGAAGGTGTCAGGAAAGTCCATTTGAGCGCTGAGTTCTGCCCGAAACCGCCCCCCGTTCCCCGCGGACCTGCGGGAAGGACCGAGCTCGGCTGCACCCGGCGAGTCCGGTGGCGGGTCCGGGAGGGGGGACCGGCAACCGGGACCCTCCCCCCGCCTCCCGGGGGGCGACTCCGGGGAAGCAGCCAACTCCGCTTTCTCACCTTCGAATGGTCCCTTGCAAAAAGTTAAACGCGCTGCCCACTCCTCCGAGCCGCCCCGGGTGGGAGGGGGCTGCGGGGGGTGGTGTTGTTGGGGGGTGTCAAGGGGCTCCTGGCCCCGGTTGGGGAACGGGGCTGTCCGGGTGTCTGTGTACGCGTCTGTGCGTGTGCGAGACCCCCGTGGGAATGGGCAGCGGTGCCCGGGAGGGGCAGCGGGGCGGGAGCCCCTTCCCCCACCGCCCCCGCGGAGCCCCGGGGACACCCCTGCTGCCCCGCGGACCTCCCGCCCCTGCGGGGAGGGCGCAAGCCCGGGCCGGGACTCCCGGTTCTCCCGGGGACGGGGGCAGGCGTGAGCGCGGTGCCTCCCCCCGCGACCCCCCCCCCCCCCCCCTTCCCCCGGCGCTCATCCCCGGGGCCGCTCCGGGATGGGATGCGGGGGGAGGGGGAGAAAGGAGGCGGGGGAGGGGGGGATGCACGGCAGGTGCTTATTGGGATGGGGGGGGGGGGACACGACAGGGCCCGGTGACTCACCCGTCCGAGGCGGGGGCTGCGGGTAGCGCGGCGGCGCTGCCCCCGGGGCGCGGGGGGCGGCGGGGCAGGAGCAGCAGCGGGCGCGGGAGCAGGGGGGAACGGCGGGGCCCGGGCTGCTCCTTGGGCGCGCTCTCGCTGCCCATCCCCGGCGCTGCCGCTGCCGCCGCCGCCGCCGGAGGAGGATGCGAGGGAGAGTCAGCCCCGAGCGCGGGCACGCGCGGCGGCGGAGGGGGGCGGGGAGCGGAGCGGGGGCGCGCAGCGGAGGGGGAGCAGCTGGGAAGCGCGGGCGCTCGCTCGTTCCTGCAGCCCTCCGTCCCTCGGCCCTTCAGCCCTCATTTGCTCATCCCTCCATCCCACGTCCTCCCGTCCCTCCATCCTTCACCCCTCCATCTTTCCATCCCTCAACCCCTCCATCCATTATCCCTCCACCCCTCATCCATCCATCCATCCCGCCGTCCCTCCGCTCCCCCGGCCTCGCGGAGCCGCCGTCCTCCCCACGGTCCCCCCCACGTCCTCCGCCGCAGGGTGGCCCCGGAGCCCCCTCCCGGGGGCGCGGGGGGCGCGCAGGCAGGGCCGGGGGGCGCGGGCGCGCTGCTGCCCCGCCGGCGCGTCCCCGCGGCAACTCTCCCACTCTCCCCCCGGGAAGGGCGACCTGCTCCTCTGAAGGGCAGGAGGTCCCCAGGCCCCCTTCCTCGCTTCCCCCTCCAGCCCCGAGGGGAAAAGCTCTGGTAGCGCTTGCCCGTCCTGGTCTTCCTTTTTTCTTCCTTTTTTTTTTTTTTTCCCCCCACCCGGCAGGAGGAAACAAAACCGTGCTGTGGCAGGGTAAAAAGGCGGTAAACAAGAGGAAAACAGAGAGAGTACGATAATCGTTGACTGTCCGAGAAATAAACCGTACACTGGAGTAGTTATTGAAAGCAATCTTTCAAGCCCGCTCCCGAAAGCTAAAGGAGTTCCTGGATGTTTATTTAGGATGAAGAGTAATTATTTTCACATTAAAAATAAAAGAAACAACAGCTCAAAGTGCATTGTGTGAACAGGAGACCTGTAAATCAAGTATGTCAAATAAACAAGCACACCAAAAGCTGGCGATCAACTCTTTATCCTTGCTCTGAACTCCCCGCATTATATAATGTTGATAAACTGCTGGGAGTACGTTTGGGGAAAAGATATAGCGATGATGAGAAGGTAGCGCTATTTATTAGAGTAGGTTAGTAGCCTTACCTGCCAAGTGGTTGTTTCAGAGGCTCATCTGCGCTTTTCTCATCAGCCCTCCAAGGAAACAATTTACTAGATGCCCAACGCAGACATATGATTCCCTGGTGTCGGTGTCTCTGCCCTAGACGTTCCTGAATGGTTTGTGGATTATTAACTTACTATGCTCTTCTGCTCTGCCTTGTACAAGAGCTGTGCAGGTATCAACAGCTCCCACTTGTGAAGCCAGGGAAGAGAGAGATTGGGTAGATTTCCACGTAGCTCCACATTTCAAACTGCTGATTTGCTGTAAGGGCTACAGCTGCTTAGAGAATCGGTCTGGTCTTCTAACAGGTTTATTCCAAAAGAGAGGCCTGACCCAAAGTTCACTAAAGACAATACGAATATTTCTATAACCATGGCAGGAATTGGTTCAAACCACTGTGGGCTCACTGTTGGCGTGAAGGTATTTCTGAGTACCACCATTCTAATCAGAGCTAGTAAGAACTAGTAAGAACTCACTGGGAAACAGAAACATTACTAAGATGTGCATCTTTTTCATAATATTGTTGAGAGAAGGTCAGGGACCTGCTTCTGCTCCCCTGCAGCAGTTGGCAAAAATATGTACTAGAAGTCAGGTCACAGCGCCTGGCTAGAGGATGTCCTCTGGCCTCTGAAAGGCCACCAAATACAGTGGGCAAGGGGAGGGAAAGAGTAGACATTGTAAAACTATCAGGTCCAATTTTGGGCATCTGTAAAGCCAGTAAGAGCAGGACTCAGTGTTTCATTTTGAGCCATTGCTGCTCATAAGGAAATTCTCAACCAATTAATTTTTCAGTGTTTTTCTCTTCCCTGGTCTCAGTCCTGGGATTACATCTGAGCACCCCTTTAACTTGAAGATTTCTGTTATTTTCCCTGTACTTGTTGTCCCCCCGCAGCCCTCTTCTGCCTTCTCCAGTGAGGGCTCTAGGCTATTCAGAGGGATGGAAGTAGTCAGGGAAGGGAAAGGAAAGTGGGCAGTGGGAAGGATTTGGTCTCTGCATAGATAATGACATCTCTGAGCAAGAATTTACCTTGCGTGAGTGGCACAGAAATTGGCTTATATTTTTAAACATAGGGGCTTAGTGTATTTAAAGCAGTTGTTAATGTAGTCAGTTTTTTTTGTTCCTCTCTTGCTCCGTAGTGGCTAGCGAACGGCTCCAGCAGGGACAACTGAGCCCAGTGTAATAGTAGCCCGGTAGTTAGAGGGATTCCTGAGAAATGGGAGACTGGGAGTGTAAACACTTTTTTTTTCTCTGAGATTCAGAATAGGAAATGAACCGCTGAGGTCCTGTCTGTTCTCAGATGAATGACTTTAGCTCTCTCCAAGCTTTGACTACGAATTTAGTCTGCATCAAGGCAAGCACGTATGTGCCCACAGAATTTGTTTTTTCACCAAAATTATTTTGTTGAAGATTTGTCGGTTCCTCAGGAAATGACAGGACTCGCTTCAGATTCTTGCATGTTCTTTATGTATATGTACAAGGATTTGTTTATATACGAGGATCTACCAAGATTTTCTGTTTTTAAATTGTAGCAGCATTTTGTTTATGAAGAATACAAACATTAACCCTTACATTTCAGAGTCATAGTGAACTGGTTTATTCTTAGGTATGAGGTTGCATCTCTTCTATAAAACCTTTGTGTGAGAGCAGTAAACATTTTTTTCTGATTGGAGAGAAAATGTAAGGCTTTTGTGATTATACCATTGCCACATAAATTGCCTTTGCAAAAGCTGGCTGCTGAGCTTTCCACCTTAGACTGGAAATATGCTTATGTTGTTTTCTGAAGGTCCCAAAATATTTTCTGAGAGCACAGTTTGATAAAAGGTTTCATTCACATAATGGAAAACGTGTGGATATTAATAGATGTTTTAAAAGTAAAAAAATGTAGATAGAGGCTGTTTTTTTTTAAAGCAGGGTATTGTAAAGGTCAAAAGAAACAGAACAAAATTACAAAAATAAACCGAAATGAAACAATCCCTTCCCCAAACAGCTCCCCAACCCCAAAAGCACATATTTATCAAAATAATGTAAAAAAATTGAGGGTTTATTTTTTTACCTAACACGGTCTCAACATTTATGTGAGGCATGTTTTTAAAGTAAGAACATCTAAGCATTTACTGAAAACTTACATGCCATAGTGAAAAGTGCTCTCTTCCACTGACCTTGTTTCCATAAAGTTAGTCCCACCAGTGTTGTCAGGGCCAGGGCTTTGCTTTTCGTCCGCGTTCGTTTTAGAGGACCCAGGACCCATGCTCATGGGAGTCCCGTGTGCATTTTCCTCTTTGTAATTGATTGTTGGCTTGGGGGTTAACTGCATCATTTAAAAATCTATCATGCTTTGGCTTACTGTTCTTGACGTTCATTAGTTATGGCTTGCCTTAAACTTGGCCCTGATTCTACAGCTGGATTCACTAATGCCAGTACCTGGTGCTGTGCAATCAGCCTTAATGACCTTGATGAGTGCAGTGGCCCATTGCAGTTTGCTGGTTTGTGGGATGGGGAGTAGTATCCTAGATCCGGACAGGAATTGTGTTGTACAGTGAGACCTCAGCTCAGGCTGAGACTTTGGATATGATCAAGATAAAAAATAACACAAAATATTGCTAATATTTGAATATGAGAAAGAACTGCACGTTCTCAGTTTTTACTTAACGTCAGGTTAGACGCTTTTAATTCCGATATCTGAGTGGTTTAATTCTCCGTTCTTAGGCACATTTATAGCATCTGCTAATGCCTGTATTTTACAGAAAATAAAATAAATCACTTATTAAAATGTCTTCTATGTCCAAATGTAGCTAGTGGGCTTTATTATAGCTTTCATTTATTCACAGAATATTTTGTTTGCTCCTTACATTTTATCAAGAAAAAAAAAAGATTAAGTGAGATTAAGTAACCTATAGGAAACTAGGGTGGTTTGGGTTTTGCTTTTGGTTTTTGTGTGTGTGTAGTACCATTTTTATTGAGTAGGGCTCTTTGCTAAACAGCAGTTTCACGTTATACAGGACAATCAGATTTAAAATTTTAAATTAAATGCCTTTGCATTATAGTTCATAAGACTGAATATGAAAAAGTGTTTTGCTCTAACAGGCCAAGATAAAGTAAGAACTTCATTCATGAATCCAAACCAGTCTGGGGTACCGCTATCGCTAAAGAGACGTGGTTTGCTACACCCAAGCCTCAAACTGAGTAAAACAGACGGCTGTGAAAACTACAGCTTCTCTAGGTAAGAGTTTCTGTCATGAATTTCTTAGCAAATTTGATCATCTTCTCATACCAAACATGAAGAACTTTACAGGTAAGCTTATATCAGCTGGTGAAAAAAGAAACAAAGTGTGAGAGAAGAAATGAAATACAGTTACCCCTTTTCGATTACAAGAACAATTTAGGAGAGGGAAGATATCATCAGAAACCAAACATATAGGAACTGGTATAACTTTCTTCCAATTTTAATCAAATGTAAAAAGGGACAAATAATTGAACTAGGGAACTTCAATATACTTGAAGATTCTCATAATATGCAGTAAATCTTTACAGTTCTACTCTCCAAGGAGATTCTTGAGTAAATAATAATGACTTTGGCCTCTTGGATAAATGAAGATGGATGTACTGAGAAAAATCTAATTATGGATTTCTCCTGCCTTGACTCCTATCTTGTGTGCCAGTATTATATCATTGATACTTCATATATATATTCCAGCAGTGGTGTAGTAAAATGAAGCTTAACGCGGGAAAAAAGGAGCATAAACACATCAAAAGATCTGTTTCTTTAATAACTCAATATTAAATCTGGTAATTTTGAAAACAAAGAATGTACCAATTTCTTTGAATGTTAGCTACTGCTACCAAGTCGATACAGCTACACCGCCAACTCTAGTCTGTGCTCTGTATCATCAACCGAATTGTTCACTGAGGGCCATGTCTTCACTCGCAATGATTTAAAGGTATTCCTACAGTAGTGTACCATAGCAGCAACTCTGTCCTGCAACAGATGCTTCTTATCTCGTGAAAGCCATATATGGCATACTTTGTCTGATTACCTCTGAGTTAAACAAGCTAAACGGCTAAATGTGTTAAACAACTAAAAGCTCTGGCCTTTTTGTGCTTGAGGTTTTTTGTTGTGTTTTTTTTTGTTGTTGTTGTTGTTGGTTTTGGTTTGTGTTTGTTTTTTAATGCAAGTGGACTTATAACAGGAGCTTCTGGAAGACGTTTTCATGTCAGTGGCTCACAAAGCTATGCCAGTAGAAATCTACAATGTAGGCATAGCTTAATTTCACATTGATACAGGCGGCAGAATATTGGAAATGTTGTTGAATGCGTTACTGGAAGAAAATATCCAAGGTCCCAGCTCATCTGGCAATTTCTACTGCTGACACTGAGGGGAATAGAAATACACCCATTTCGTGTTAGGCTCAGTCTGGTTGGGCAGAGCATACAGTTAGAAAAATGAACATGTTTTCTCTTTGAAACATGGTTCTTTATATGTGAGATTGAGCTAATGGAGACAAGCAAAGCAATAAACTCCGTAGTAACCCTTTTTACAGTATCTTTGCGGGGACATATTAAGCTTTAAAAGCCTTTTCACTCATGTGGGAGTTCTGTTCTCTCTGAGTGTTTTTCTTCAGCATCCATTACAACTGTTAATGATTAATTATAGATCTGTCTCTTTGTTTTGAGGTCTTCTCTAGCATTCCTGGCTTCATTCATTTGTCTGGAAGGACCACAAGCTGTTTGGAGTCGCAAACCATCTTTTTGTTCTCACATTTTACAGTATGTAGGACAACAGAGTCATGGTCCACCAGTATGGTTCCAAATAACAGCTAGTAATACTGATAATGTATCAGCTCCAAATCCTGTATTCACATAGGCTAGACAGCTGGGAGATGTGAAAAGCCTCAATCTCCTTTGATGTTAGAAAAATATGCAACGGAGTGGGAAGCAGCCGTGAAAAGTTTGTGTATGCAGACAATCCAAAGTTAGTAGTCCACAGAGGGATTTGAGAAGCTGCCTTCATGCTAACTGCATGATCTGGTGAAAAAAAAAACACTTGGTGCTTTGGAAACTTCCACCTCAAGTATGTATACAGTCAAAGGTTTTCATTCCAGTTAATGCTCAAATCTTCTTTACAAATTTGCAGAGCAAGTAGGAGAACATTTTGAATTGTTTATGCTGGTTCAAGCTAAACACATAAGATCATTCATATGCTTAATCAATCATTAGAGAAATAATAATCAAAAAATCCACTTGTATCTAACAGATTGAAACTTCTAAGAAAGTACATTTAGAAAAGTTTCAGATTTTTGGTGAGCACACAAGATTGAAGAACTAGTTGGACAGCAGTTACAATTTTTGCCACAAAGTTCCACTTGAGTAAAATCCATACAGTAATTCATATATCTTGAGTACAGACAAACTCCAGAACTCCATTGGTGCATTCTGAACATGATCGATCACACTGCATGTCAATATTCTCAAAGTCCACTTCAATTCCCTCTTCTGGGGAAACACTTTCCAGAAACCTAGCAGCTATTACTAAACTCAAAACCAGAAGATTAATCAGAATATTAAAATAAAAACGTACTCATTTTGTGATGGTCTGGAGACATAAAAGAGGCAAGGTCTGCGGAGAGAGGAAATCTCTCTTGCAAAACCAGCTGACGGATTTGGAAAAGCAGTACTGCCATCCTACCTCCAATTTATTACCTCCCCTTTATTTGAATAATATTGAATATATAAATACTTTGTCTGATGAATCTGAGTCATGTGACTGCAACAGGACTATTTGCAGTATGAATAACAAGCAAGCAACAAGATTAGGTCCTATCATGTTCTTTCTAAATGCCTAACTGAACAACCTATTACAAATCAGAGTCTAGATGCCACTGCCTGAATTTATATGAACTCTAAATTCCCCTCTGGATTGTTTTTTCAGGGGAAAACCAATGGATATGTGAATTTTTGAAATGCAAGGGTTTCAAAGTTGCTAGCACAAGAAATTTCCCTTCCCCTCTTTTCAGTTGCTACCATCTCAATTATGATCACTCTTAATTGACTAAAATGGTCCAGATGGAGTGTCCAATATAAAGTAGCTTGTCCTCTTTCAAGGTTTCCCAACTATCTTTTAAGGTGCATTGAATTTTAGGAACATACAAATTAGGATGTAAATTCAGGGTTGATAAAAAGGGATACAACCCCTTCAAAACTAATGGCATACACTTATTTTATATTTAGTTATGCTTAATACTGAAAAAAAAACACCAGTTACAAAATCTATTCTTGTCATCTGTATTACCCTTGATAAGGAATATAATCTCTGGAACATCTAAACCTTCACTTATTTTGAAATAATGACATTGAAAGCAAATGACAACAAAAGCAAAAAAAGCCCCAGAAATGCCATTGCATATGCCTGAATGTAAACAATTTTCATACTATAATACAATTTACTCTTTCCTTCTTCTTTGATCTGTTTATGATTTAATTTCTGATAGAGTAGATGTCCAGAACAGTGTTTTAATTTATATTCATTAAGGACCAGTGCAGGCAGATGATGTTAAAAAAATGATACATAATAATTACCTGTAATTAATTTTCCTGAAAAAAAAAAAAAAGGCACACTCCATGCCCCAAAGATAGGTGCTGCATTTTTAGTTCGGTGATTGTGTGCTGTACATCTTATAGTATGTGCCCACCTTTGGTTCATCCTAAAAGGCAGCCAAGTATAGTAGATACATTCATTTTAAGCCCAGAGGAGATGACACTGACTTAGTCTTGATACCTGCATATCACAGGAAAGATAATGTTCCTCTGCAGGTAGGAATTATTCTTCCCTTTTCCTATATAGCACCAAAATTTATTGTTTGCATCCCATCCTTTGGAAAGTCATTCAACGTTGAATTAAAGAGTTAGTTATGGTAAGTTTGCCACTTCCTCAGTAAGCTGCACCAACGATTAATTGCCCTTCTTGCTAAAATTTATTTATTCTTCCTAATTTTTACTTTTCTGTCTCTAGCTTATCCAGAAACTGAATCTTGTTATGCTGTTGTCTGTCAGATTAAAGTGCCCCAAGTATCACAAGTTTTCTCCTCCAGCTCCTTATGAACCATGATCAAGTTGCCTTTTAAACTTCTGTTTGATACACTTAGTAGGTTGTGAATCAGGATAGCAGACCTCACGATGAGCCTCTCGAGGTGCTGAAGTCTCTCTGGCTCAAACAACGGTGTGACATTTGGAAGACTTTCTTAAGGATGGCTGTATATTTTTTTTTAATAATTTGTTTTAATTGTAATCACACATTCGTTAAAAAAGAAAAAAAAAATAAACCAAACAGAAAAAGAGAAAAGCACTGATCCCATCCTCAAAATTCTCTTCACGGACCTGATTCTGCTGACTAGCTGTAGCTCAAGCCTTATTTTGCCTATGTTATCCAAACACTGCACTGTGGGGTAAATCTGCACATGATCAATGCTAAGATGTTTCAATAGTTTTCTCACCCTTGTTTCTGAAGGCTTCAAAGCCTTTAGTTCAGTGTATCTTCCTGACAGCCCTGTGACACAAGATAGTGTTATTATCCTTTTTAAAAAAAAGGAACTGAGGCACAGAGTGACTTAGACAAACGCTGTCAAAAATATCAATTCTTTCTGGCTGCCAACTTTCAGATGCTTGGAGGCAGATTTTTGGAAACCTTAAACAGACATGTAGGCAAATTAGTCCAAGGGGATCATTAGCCTAAGGAGATACTAACCCCTTTTCATGGGTGTTAGGCACCTAACTTCTCAGGTCCTTTTGAAAATCCTCCTAGGCATGATTTTTTTCCAATTTTTGGTGCCAAAATATATTTAAAATTTGGCCCTTGGCAGCTTTATTTTCAGAATACTTGGGATTGCTATAGCAGTTTGTATATTCAGAACACAGCTTAAGTATGCTTCACTTGCAGATGTGAGCACTCAGCACTTTTATAAATCAGTCCCCATATGTCTTGGGTTGAATATTTACAACATTTCTTTCTTCTTACTTATCTTTCACACATTAACTCATTTATTCTCCAGTCATTGCATACAAGTCTTTACTTTTCCCCTTTACTTCAATAGTCTGGTTACTTCAATACTCAGCATCTCAAGTCCTTTGCCAGGAGGAGAGTGATGTTGATGGTTTCTTCCTTCTCAACCGAGTGTAAATTTGGGGCCATTTTGGCTTTCTAACAGAACCTACACCTAGCTCTTTCTTCATTGACCTGCAATTTCAAATTACTTCTGATTTTTTTTCTATGTGGTGTGTATTACATGTGTCAGATACTTGTTTCCTGGTTTTCTTGGTGACTCCTAAAATCAGTTTCACTCAGCTCCACAAGCCGTGTTACTTTTGTGCTCGGTAGTTGATAACGGGCAAGTTGTGTACAGCCCTGAAGTCTCTGGGCTTGGGCCTACGCCTCTGTGGCCTCTGTTAACATCCTGCACTTGTATTGCACTACACCATGCTGTAATTCTGGAGTCATAGATAATTCCTTCTGCAAAGATTAGCTGTAATTACTTACAGGAAATACATCACCATTACAACAGCAATAGGTGCTGCAGCACAAAATTAAACAAAGCTAAGCAAGGCTAAAATAAATTAGGTAATGCCCACCTGGTCATTAGACAATTGCAGTTTCAACTAAGCAGGCTGAAACAAGCCTGGTGAGTGACAAAGGCAAGACCAGGCAAGGAGAATCTGAACAACCCCATCCTGAGTCCTTGCAGTTATTAAAAAGCTTGTAGAGTGTTATTAGCCATGGTGATACTGCATTTACTTGGCTACAGGGACACTCTAGTTTCCTCATTTGGGAATCTAAAATTAGATGATGTGAATCTAGGCTTTGGAGACCAAGCTACAACCAGGCTACTACCGGCAGTGAGGAGCAAAAACTGTGTTCCTCAGCCTGCCGTACTGATCATGGTAAAGATAGAGATTCAGAGCTCTTTGGGTTGTAGCAGTCATCAAATTCAATATGGTTTGGAATATTGTGCTTTCCAACATTTTCATTTTTAGTGTTGAATAATTTCCTATGAATTTCCAAGACTTAAATTCTTACTGTAGAATTTGTAAGGTGGAATTGATATCTCACCAACTAGACTGATTTTTTTTTTTTTTTTTCAGTCTTAATCTCAATTCACTACTCAAAGGAATAACTCAGTTGATTGGCAAATGATGGCCTAAGCTCTGCTATAAATTAATAGATAAATGCAGGTTGGACCATGAGGCCGAGAGGAGGAGGGTCTTTGCTAGGCGATTTGTAGGGGGGAGTGTAAGTCATGTCAGTACATCTGGGTGGTTCCCTGTTTGGCGTGGTGTGGGTAGGCTGGCTCCATGTTTGCATGTGGACAATAGTAACAGTTTATAATAGAAATAGTGACCTCTGTCAGCACTGTGAAATATTAGAAGAAGGAAACCAAGCAACACGTGCTCTGAGGTGTTGTTTCTACTTTGCAGCCATGATTTGGTGGATCTGCATCACCAAAGTTTCCAGGTGTAGTCTTGTCCAGGCTGCATGTGGAGTGGGGTCATTTTCTTTTTTGATGTTCTCCTCCAGTATGCTGAGTGTACTCCAGTGCTGGAAAATGTCTTCATTTGAGAGATAAGTCCATGAGGCTGCTGGTGGAGCATTTTGATAAAGTTTTTTGCTGCAGCCAGAGAAAGACACGTGAAAACCTGATCTAGATCTTTGGACTTCCAGCCAAACCATTAAGCAAGAGAGTAAAACCAGACTGCATAGAATTAGATTCTAGGCTCAGGCTAGCGTCAGCACCTCCTTTTAAAGTCACTGGCAGTTACCTATCTATATCCAGAGGCAGAAAGTGGTCTTTAATAGTAATTAAATGACTCTTGTTTATTGCCATCCGTTGATTAGTGTGGTGAATTGATGCAACCTGCGGGAAACCACTCAGCAGGCACCACAAAGCACTCTGTAAAATGTCTATGTATTTCAAATCTTGCAAGCCTGCAAAACCCCTGAGGATCACACAATCCCTAGCAAACCATTGAGCTGGGATCAAACACTTTCCAAGCTGATGGCATTGACTGTAAACCATCTTATGCTGTAACAGCATACAATTCATGTAACGTGTGCTGCTCTGAGTAATGAACAGACATTGTAAAGAACACACAGGAATGTTAAAAGGTACTTATTATTTACACTTTCCACATGGATAACAGAAGGCCATCTTTAAAGACATGCAACTGTAAAATAATATTTTGGTATACATTATAGTAATAAAACATGATTTAAAGTAATCAGTGATTATTAAGAAATTATTTTATTTTAATTCCTTAGGAATGGGTTGCAAAACCAGGTACAAAATATTTGAAATTCTGAGACAATCGTTCAACGCACGTCTCTTAAAACTGTTCATAGGAGGGGCTGAAGGCACATCTTTAGAATTTCTTGGGGTTTTTTAAGGATGGAAAAATAACATTTTCTTCTCTTCATTTAACATATTTTAACAAAAAAAATATTCATACTGCAAATGAAGCCTAAATGAAAATAACCTAGGTTCCTGGCTGACAATAGTGAAAGAATGCTTTCTGGCACATTTAAAAAATGCAAACTGGTGTTTTTGTCAAAGAAAGAAGGCTGTTATCTACATTCATCTAACATTATCTGTTCTTTGTGAGCTCTCCTCTGGATCTTCTGCTCATTGTACTGTTTTCTGTTACCAATCAAATCCCTTTACTCAACAGAAGACCATCATTTTACCACAGAACAATGGTGCACTAAATGAAGGTTCGCTTTACTCAATACTACATTGCTCCGCACTGAAACAATTTAGGTCTGCTCTGCTTTGCTTAACAGTCAAACCATCAGGCATTTCTGATACAAAATATCATCAGGCTTAAATTTTTTCAAGCATTTTTTTAGCATTTCCTACGAGCTGGTTGGGTGGCTCCCAACTCAGGATATAGCCGTGCAAATGACTTTTTGCTTGGTTTGAAATTACCATAATGTCCTGGTTTGAGGGCCTAAACCACGACACATAAATATACTCCATGACAGCTTCTGAGCTACCATTACTAATTATGACATATCAACAGCCAGGGACAGTGATGGGGGAGGGTAGCATTTTTTCTCATCAGGGAGACCAGAGATTATTTTGAGACTCAAACATTTTAAATTTAGTTCCTAAACCACTCCATGGAGGATGTAATCAGGGGTAGATGGCCCTGTGCCTAATACTAATTGTTTTTACGTCTATATTGGATTATTTATGCAGATTGAAACTAGAGTGATAGAGTCACTCGATAGAAGTTTCCCTCTATGCTACCACAGACCATTGACGAGGGAGGTTGCACAAGGGTGCAATATGGCAGTTGAGAATTGAGCCTTAAGCGGTGGTAAAAAAGAGGTCAACAGTTTCTTGAATGCACTTAGATTTTGTTAGGCTATCTTCAAGCATTTGATACTCCACTTATTCTCAGCTCATTGGAATGAACTTCAGGAGAGAGTCAAATGACCTCCGCAATTTTCTCTGGCAGTTATTTTTGATCCTTTGGACGTGTACCCTCACACCACATCAGTTCAGTAGATCAAATTCTCCTCTGAAACAGTCTCAGGAATGTCTCTTTGTGACAAAGGCCTATCCACTGTATCATCTGAGAGACACTGGAGTGCTAATATAAAGTGCACTACATTATTAGTTGATTCAGCTACTATATGTATTACATATATATGTATTTGCAATATGATGATCCATTTTATGATCAGTCTCTGATTATCTTAGTATTTTCTTTTCTTTACTTCTTTCTTTCAGTATAAGTGGCAGCAGAAGGAAGCTTCTTTTTTGCAAAGTTAGATACTATGTACTATGTACTATGGGTTTCTCCTTTGTGTTTTGTAGGATATAAATTGAGTTTCAAGATGCCGCTTAGCTTTAATACTTAGTGATTGGTAAGTGCAAAATTAGTCATAAAGGGTTCTTCTTACAGCCCATTGTGTGGGTCAATATTTTAGAGCATGTTTTAGACATTGAGTCGGCTCCAAAACACATCTAAGACAATGAAAGATTTCTATTAGTTGCAGTGGTTTTGGAATGTGTCCAGACCTATATTGACTGGAATCATTAGGAAAACCCTTTCAGTCTCCAGAATTAACCTACTTTACAACCTCAGTGATGTATAGAAGAATAAAGAAAATAAACAAAGAAATATATCTTTGGCTGACATGGGACTCATACAGCTGCTTGTGCAACTCAGTTTTGCAATTCAGAGAATCACTGTCCTTACAGTTTCTTTACCTTCCAACAAGAAACAATGTAGAGACCTGGTGTTCTTTGTATTTTCTTCGTTTTTTTTTTTTTTTTTTCTGTATATTTGGAAAAGGGTTTATTCAAACTTAAGGTATTTAAATAAAAACTGGATGTCCTCTTAAGGGCTACATTCTTGCTCAGCTACAAGCTAAGGGACTGAGTAATGCTAACTTGCACTGTAGGGAAGAATATTTCTGTTCATTGCAGGAACTATTAGATGAAATTTTTTGGCCTGCGCTAGGCAGCAGGTCAGACTAGATGAGCTTAGTGGTCCCTAGTGGCTCTAAAATACGAGTCTGTAACTTGTTTCTGGTTGCCACTTAAGTCCTTATCACCACCACTTTGAGTAATTTATAATTCTCAGAATTAGTTCCATCAGTATGAAATTACCACATGAAATACTACTTTGAAGAGGATTTTTTTTTCCCCACTTAATGATAATCTCAGAGGCCTGGACTCACACTGGGAATTTTGGCTCAGTGCAGCAGTGAGCCAAACTACCTCTTCATTTCTACTTAGCATCATCCCCAGCCACAAGTTAGGTAAGTACTTTTTCCACACAATAATTGGAGAAATACTTTAATGACTGGGAAGATACCTCAGAACACGAATTACAAAACCCAGTGTACAGAACTTCTAAGGCAATTCGGAGGAGTTGCTGAAGTGAAGAACTTGGCTTAAAGCCCCCTTCTTTGTGAGACAGAGATGCCTAAATCCAAGCTGGACAGACACACATTTGTGCACTCATTAACTCTTTCCTGGGTTTAGGTACTGAAGTAGGTACCTTTTTGTCAAGGGCTGAACCGCTGATAGAGCAGGTGGAAGTTTCAGTCCCCCATTTGCCATTCCAACTTTGCTATCAAGCTATAGGATGATGTGACATAGTAATATTAGTGTCTGGTGATAATGTCATTTATATAAATACTTCAAATATCACTCCAAGCCAATGCTTAAATTTATGGTCTGCTAATTCATGCATAGTGTCCCTGGTTCAAGGTCAGTGCAAGGTCAGGTGTTGACTAGTCACTTGGACTACTTGAGGAGTCAGAGACATCTCCTCCTGTGGGTGTATTCCGCGTGGTTAGAGTGTATGCCCTAGATCAGAACCCCCCAGCTGAGGAACAGTAAAGGTACTTGTGTGTTCCACTGTGTTTTAGGCACAAAAAAAAGACATGGAACTGTTCATCGTGGCCAAGAATCATGTAATTAAGTGCCATAGGGGATTTTCTGGGGTGGGGGGGAAAGGGAGGGTCTTTAAGTGACTCCCATGAGGCAATTTCCAAATTAAATGCCCGAAGAAACACTGTTTGACCAAACCTCCTGTTCTTGATTCCTGAATTACTTTTTCCCCAGAAATTCTCTTTTAAACTCAGCATTTAAAACCTGAGATAAACACTGTACCTGTACCATCTCTGTTCTAATGAGGGGCCAGAGTGCTGCATGTACAAAGAGGCATTGTGCTAGAAACAGTTCCCAAACATACCCTTGCAGAGGACAGAAGTAAGAAAAAAGACTCTGGAGTTCCATTCAGAGAAACAATTCATGGGTCTCTTCATTGGAGATATAACATGCGCTCTCTCTCTCTCTCTCTCTCTCTCCAGTGGCCACGTTAAAACATTGGCTGGCAGAACAAAAGGTATCCTGCTGTTGGTGCAGCCAGCCATGCCTTTTGGGAATGTTTAGTGATGCTAGTAGTGGGCCGAGTCCCTCTGACTTGAGAATAAATATCATTCTGACTGTTTATATATACGTATTTTCAAAATGGGAAGATACATCTGTGACCTCTGATTCTTTGAGAACACACATGGGAAACTAGACACTGGCTCATCAAGTAGAATTTGGTGGTTTATTCCCATCTCACTGACACCAATCCTGGGAGTTTTACTGCAGAATTTAGTACAACACAATAATGAAGAGTGTGAACTTGAAAACTTTTCTGTTTCTATTCCCTGGCAGAAAATGGAAGTCTATATCCTAGGCTGACACGGAAAATATTACAAGGAAACAAAAAAAAAGTTAAAGTTAAGAACATATTCTTTTTTTTTTTTTTTTTTACAGAATTATGAGAAACACTGGCCACATTATCAGTCAGCCCATACTGGCAATGCTCTGTTGCTATGACTGGCAGCAGTGAAAATAGACTGACTTTTAGCAATGGAGACTCTGACCCGTCGTGTTTCCTTTTAATCAGAATTCTGACAGTGGCAAATACAAATGACACGTTTACTATAAAATGGGTGTATGCATATACATGTGTGTGTGCATCTGATGAATAGAAAACTGAAAATCTTTTAAGGACCAATTATTTCTAAACTAAACAGAATATGCTTCTAGCTCTTTTTCTGGCACAGGCATCCATCAAACAATAACAGGGCATCTGTTGAATAGATATGCACATGCAATGCAAGCAGGCTTAATTTTTATTTGTTGCTCATAAAAGATGTTGCCACAGTTTTATATATTCATTTTTGTATAAACATTTAAGTGAATAAATGAATAAAGTACAGTTACAATGAATAAATGCCAATAAAGATTGTGATTAAATACAAAGCAACGCAGCAGGAATTTCAATAGATTGAAACCGTAGTCGCTTCTACTCAAAAGGGTGTTAACAGTATGCCTCAGGCTCCCTGCCGACGGTTTGAAGCAGCAAGAATGCCTGTAGCCCAAAGCCTTCCCAAAGCAAATAACTTTATAGACTGAATTTCTTCCTGAGGGAAATTCAGGTATTGATTATTATTGTTAACATAGAGGTCTGCTGCATGGTGTGTTTGAAAGGTTTATTCATTATTGGTTTTTTAACAGTTTGCGGGGAAAAGTTTTGATGCATTAATAAAGAACACGTGTAGAAGGGATAGAAGTATGGCTTGACTAATATGTCGGGCATTACACTGCTTTTGATTACAGACTTACTGAGCACAAGAATGGAGACCGGTCCTAATCCTAAACTTATGGGAGAAGTTACCACCTATATCGGTGTTGAAACACCATGTTCTTGAGGAAAATATAGCATGATTTTTTGGATACAAAATATTTAAAAATCTAAATGTTTTTGCCATGTCGTCATTCAATTCTTCCACAACTATTTGCCCCTCAAGAATTAGTCTACGTACATTTTACTACTAAAAAATTCTTTGATGTATTAGTTATCAGTGATGTCAGCGTTTAATATATAACAGAACATTCACAACTGAATCCTACCCGGCTGCTGTCTCCAGCAAGCACTGTAGTTCTCCCAACCCAGGGAAAGAAACAGGCTGGACCATACTAGAGAAACAGACAGACACTCTGAGCTCATATAGAAAAAGATGCATTGGGCCTCTTTGTTCTGTTAATATACTCCTAAATCTTGTGTCCTATTTGGCAATTACATGCTACTTTGACTTTAAGATGCTGGTCTTCAGTCATTTTAATCAGCTGCTGCCAGAGGCTCAAAGAGAAAAGTCTGATAAGTGTTCACAAACACTTACTAAAATGCTTACATACTAAAAGGTGCAGCTCAGGCAGCCATTCCGCGAGACTGTCTCCTGTGCAGAGCAAACTGGGTGAGTGGCACCCACCTGGTTTAGTTTACCACCAGTTTAAACATTTCCTCCACAAATTCTTTCCACGTTCTCATTGTTTCTGCTTACATGCCTCAATGGTCAATTCCAATGTTTTTTTGTGTTAAATGTCCTATGAACCCTTTCCCATCAATTAGGTCAATTACAGGACAACTCATCTGTTCTTTGCAAGAATTATGGGATGTTTCTCAAGAAGTAATGGCAGCTGATTGATTTTTTCCATGTCCTCAGTTCATGGTAAATGTGCTTCTGTCAGAGCATAACTCAGGGGCCTTCTCATCACGGTCTTTCTAGCTAGTCAGAGTTTCAGTTAGCGCAGGTTTAAATCACTTCTAAAAGCAGATTTAAGGTTATTATTTGTTGGTAGGAAATGTAGTAGTACTGACTGGCAAAAGCCCCAGTTAACCCTTTAGTGAAGGAATCACTAAGCATGGGCAGGGTAGTACATGCCATGAGGCATTTGCTAAATGGCGTATTTATCTCACCTGAAAAGCGCAGCTGAGAAAAAAAAAAAAAAAAAAAAGTGGTCATTAAAAGGACTTTAAAAGGAACTTCTAATAAGTTTGTAACCTAAGTGTGCAAAGTGTGAAAAATGCTGTCCCATCTCTAAAGAAAGTTTAGAATTTGAAGAACTGTCCTTGCTACCAGGTAAGTCACAGCATTTCAGACGTTTTTCCACCAGCAAATCCTAGGAACCCTTGCAAACAAATAAAGTTGCTTTCCTTAAAACCTCTATCTTTAACAACTGAATTGTTAATGATCTTATTGTACTCAAAGGTTTGCACAACTTGCAGCAGTACAATATATATCTCCTTTCATTATGACAGCATAAAAAATTTAGTGTTGCGAATAATTATTAAAATTAACATCTTTTAAAGCTTTAGTTAAGGATAAGGACAAAACCTCTTGATGTTAATAGAAAAAATGCTAATAGAGCACTTCATAAACTTTATCACAGTATCACAGTATCACAGTATGGTAGGGATTGGAAGGGACCTCAAAAGATCATCTAGTCCAATCCCCCTGTCGGAGCAGGAACACCTAGACGAGGTTGCACAGGAAGGTGTCCAGGCGAGTTTTGAATGTCTCCAGAGAAGGAGACTCCACAACCTCCCTGGGCAGCCTGTTCCAGTGCTCTGTCACCCTCACTGAGAAGAAGTTTCTTCTCAAATTTAAGTGGAACCTCTTGTGTTCCAGCTTGAATCCATTACCCCTTGTCCTATCACTGGTCGCCACTGAGAAGAGCCTGGCTCCATCCTCATGACATTCCCCCTTTATATATTTATAAACGCTAATAAGATCACCCCTCAGTCTCCTCTTCTCCAAACTAAAGAGACCCAGCTCCCTCAGTCTTTCCTCATAAGGGAGATGCTCCACTCCCTTAATCATCTTAGTTGCCCTACGCTGGACTCTCTCCAGCGTATCTTTAGTTTCATCTTGATATTATTTTGATTACTTAAGAAGAATCTACCCGTATCCTTTTGTTGCACTACTGCAATAGGTTCTTTGAAATGAAAATCTCTGTGTGCATCTGAAGCAAACCAGCAGAAGACTCCCCAAACAAGAAACTACTAGGTGGAGACCAGAGGAAAGAGAAGTACAAACCCAGATCCTGACACTTGCATCTTAACAGAAATCTCAAGGGAGCTCCTCAGCGGTACATGCAGGACTTCATATCTCCAGAGAAACTTACTCTGCATGGTTATAAGAAGTGATAATGTGAGCAGGACCTGTACAGAGGAAGAAAAAAAGACCTAGACAGATGCTGAACTAACTGAAGGTACGACCTTGTAGGTAGGAATTTCTTCCTTGAAACCCGCATTTAAAATTGTTGCATTTACTTTTAATGTTACTGGAAGCTGACAATCTGTGCATGCCTGCTGGAATTTGTTTTGAAACAAAGCTCTGGAGACACAGTTAAATCAACAGTGAAGCTGAAAGGAAAAGGTCCCATTAGTCCTGGAGCAGAGACTCCTGTAAAATCTTCTAAATGCAGTTCAGAGATACCTTAATGCCATTGAAAGACACCAGAAAAAGAAAATAATAAAAATAAAAAAAGCCATGTACATGATTATCTCCCCTAGTCCTTTTTATAAAAATGCAAGGACTATTCATCCTCACATTTGAATTTGGCATGCACAGTATAGCTCCAATAATGTGCAGTGAAAGCAACACAGGACTGAGGTTTTGCAAGGCCTCATAAATGAAAGTGAAAAACGTGGCACTGAAGAGAAAAACCTCAGGAATGCAAGGAAAGATTCAGCACAGAAAAATGGGTGAGGAGAGCAGGACAGCACGTGTAAAACTGTTGCAGGGTAAAAAGAGAGTTGCTCTACTGTCAGGTAAGAGTTTAAACAACATCAGGGTAGTGGAAACCGTGAAAAGAAATTGCCTTTATCCTTCCAGAATGAGTTGTGAGGGGAGATGAGAGAGAAGCTGTATATTACGTCTAGGCTATTCACAGAGGAGACATCACCCTGACTGTTTCCTCTACGTGTTTATTCCAAATTTGAGTATGAATTGTATCTAATAGGAGTAAAAGCCCAGAAGACCAATTTGACACAGCTCAATTAGTTTATTGATCAGAACTATGAGACCACAGCCAATCAAAACCATAACATATGTGTTACCAGTCTCTGCTGCAGTATTCTAGTGGTTTGGGTGAACCAAAGGGTATTTTTCTTATACTGAGTAATATTCATATCTTTCTGGTTATGAGGCAAATCTGCAGAAAAAAACTATCATCCGTTTGATACTTATCAAAAAATGAGTGCCGTCTGCAAATGTTGTACACAATTTAAAGATACGTTGATAGCTTATCATTTCTACTCTTTTTTTTAGTCATTTTGAACATACAAAGCCCTACCACAAATTTTTGTCTTAAAGCTTGAGAATCATCAGACTGTAATCGACAATTTACCTACAACAGCAGAAAGGTCTTTTTCAATCAATATTCAAAACCAGCTTAGGTAACAAAAGATGCTATTTTGTACTTGTAAAGGTGTAGGTTAGGCATTGTCCTGCAAGACAGGCAGATATTACAGATGCCATTATTTTTGCATTTGTCAATTTTAGTAATGGATCGTTTCCCCCTTCAGCATTATTGACAGGTTTATACACCTGCTAATGAATAAAGCTTCCCAGTAATGTCTGGGCTAGGATTCCTCCTACTTGCTGAAAATATCACCAAACTTTAAACATCTGTGTTCAGGTGGGCGGGTTTGTACGCTTATTTAGGGTACTTTCAGCTGAAATAGCTTGGAAAATTTCAGAAGACACAACTAACATTATTTTGCACATTTTAAGTGGGTCCTTAAAAGTAGCTCATTAAGTTAGGTCTCTGTGCTGCGGAGAAAGGACTTGACATTTGGCAGGGTGATTTCTGAGGTAATAACTGTATGGGTTTTCTGCTGATTTTGTGAAAAATTATCCAAATTTGAATAAGCTTTTGACATGTTATGAAGTTAATATTGTGTGACTTGGTAGAACTCATTGTTTCTGTCTTCTGAAGATGCTCTTGCTTTACTTTGCTCCTTAATAATCTCCTGAGCTATGTCCCTGTCCCTGCCACCCAAAACGTCCAAGCCTGGAGATATAGATGTTTAGGAACATATTGCTGTTTAGGAGAATATTCCTGTGCCTGCTTTTGCTCCTGTTTTTCAGCAGCACTGTGGCTCCAGTCTCTGTAACCGAGTTCCCATGTTAGGATTGGCTCTGAGTAATGAGGAAAAAACGTAGAAAAGAGGTTTAACTGAATGGACACAGGGAAGACGGGAAAGAATAGGAGAGATTAATAAAAAGGGAAAGGAGGAGATTAGAAAAAGAGCAAGAAAAGAAGAGACAGAAGAAACAGGGGAGGGGGATAAGGATAGGCTAAGGAGAAGACGAGTTGCGAATAGCTCAAAACTATTCTCCTTCAGGTGCTGAGCAGTTCTTGGATCACACCACTGGATATTTCTTCGCCATGTAACAAATTGCTGCCACACTGCCAACTGCATGTTTCTGTCCCTCTCTGCATGGTGACCCATACAGAAGAGAAAAACCTTCTGCAGCGACTGCCTAATCTTTTCATTTGAGCATCAGAGCGCACCGTGCTGCATATCTGAATCCCTGCTTGATCCTAGGAAGCGGAGGCCCATGAGGCAGGGTCCTTCAGGAAAACCCTTTGAATAATAATATATACACAGGCTTCCACAGGAAACCTTATTTCTGTCATTTGCGAGCTTTTGAGAAACACTGATTTGCAATTTTAATATTTTTTAGCTGAGGATTTCAGTTGGAATATATGCATTCTCTTTGAAGCTAGCCTTAGCTATTTTTTCCAAACAGCTGAATTTTAGACTGTTCTGTGAATTAAACTAATTCTGTGTGCTTTTAAATTTATTTTTTTTACCCAGTGAAGTACCTTGAAAAAAGATGTTTTTCACTGACTTATTTTGTGATTGAAATATTATTCTTTGCCAGTATGCCTGGTTACTTTCCACAGTATTCCGTTCTAATAAACATAGTCTCCCAAATTCATAATTTCTCTGCTGGGCTGCTTTCAGCTTCTTGTGTGAATGCACAAGCAGCAGTCCTGCTGTACCACTTAGATACACTGATCTGACACTGAAAAGCGATAATTGTGTTTAATTTCAGCATAAGAAAGTCTATTGTAAAAACTGGAATGTAATCAAGTCACAATTAGAAAAGCAACTGGCTAAATTTCTTCCATTAAAAAGGCAATAAGGAGGCATCACATGGAAATCCTTTATTAATGAACTAATACATACAGTACAGAACAGTAATTTGTAAATTGCTTTTAAAATTTAAACAATTTCTTTTATGGGACAGCCATACAGATCACATTTTAAAATAAATAATTTAAAATGTAAAGAAATAAAAAGGAAAAAAACAAGGTTTCTTTACAAGAGATCGTGTCAGCTAACAGGATTTTTCAGTATCCAGCATAATTTCAAGGATGCAGCAGACGAACGCTGAAGGTAGAGTGATTTAGAAAACATTATAACAGTCAAGTACACATCTCTTCTGTATTATTAAAGAGAGAGTTATTATTTGCTGTGACACAGTAATAGACAAGAAAGAAAGAATGGAAGAATATCAGGAATACTAGGGACAGAGGATGTCATTCAATTATCCATCTAAGACCCGTGGGATTGTTTTTTTTCTCTGTTTTGTTGTTGATGTCTGGTCCCTCCAGCTGTTCCTTTACAACTTTGCCTCACTGTAGCACTTTTAGATATTTTCCTGCATGCCTCTCCTAGGGATCAGGAGTCTCAGAACAATCATAATCCCTGGCATAATGCAGGAGTTTCAGAATGAGGACAGAATCGTTGCATACAAATCAGGATGACTGGTAAGCCTGCACAGCATCCATCTATCACCCTGTGCTTTCTCAGGGCTGCACCATATATCTCACACTAACCATATTAAAGAGGCTTTGTCAGCAGTCATATTAAAAATACTTTGCCTATGATTTTGAAAATATAAAAGGTGGATATTAGTCTGAGTTGCAAAGCTTTTCAAGAAAAGTAGATTAAACGGACTAACTAGGGAAAAAACCCTCAAGTTCTCAGCAGTTTTAGGCAGCAAAACATGAAGTATGACTCCTGAAGCAATGATGAGACAGCCAAGTTTCTACAACGCTGCATGATTTCCTACCCTTGTGTTTATGAGAAAAGCTCCTTCTTTTTAGGCAGCCAGCGTCAGGTGGCAGCATTTTGCGATACTTGACATTTTTCTGTTGACTCCTATTTTGTTCTATCATTTCTTGACATCTTGGATAAGGACCTTCTAGAAGGAGAAGGAGGAAGCCCTCCAATATGAAAATCTACCAATCTTTATGAAGATTACAGAAAGATGCCGAGGTGAATTAGAGTACATTAGCTTCACTGCCACCTGCTGGGAAGCAGTCATTTTTATTGCTCTGGTTTTGCTGACTGATAATGTTAAATAGTTACAAGTATGTCATGCAGTTCTGTCCTGCTCATGCTCAGACAATTTTTCCTGATTGGACAGAAAGCTTACATTCTTTCAGCTGTATTCTTTATGCTTGATAAAATACAGTATATCATCTTCAGATCCAAATGTCATGTTTGCCCATTATTTTGAATTTTTCTTCCTCACTGATTCACTCAAACCAGCAGTTTTATTTTTAGGCATGTTTGTATGCATTTTTCTTGCTTTCTTTGGTACATGCCATTCTTATAAGATGCTTTTAATGAACCACAATAATCCATTATGTATATTTTCCCTGCTTAGACTGTGTGGAAAAGCTAATGTATAATTTTCTTTTCATGTTTCGCTTAGTTTTCTGTTTTCCCCTAAATTTCTTCATTTTTTTCTCTACTCATGTTTTTTTTGTTTGGTGTGTTTTTTTTTTTTTTTTTTTTTTTTTTTTCCCTGCAGGTCATAGTTCTTATAATTTCCCTATACGAAGCAGCTTTTGGCACCTTTTGGAAAGCAAGGCATTGAATTAGACATGAGAGGGACATATGTCTTTCCTAATAGTCCCTGAATGTTACAATATAATTAAGTACTATGATATACCACACTATAAGGACAAATCATTTTTGTGTGGATGGCGTACTGTGGAAGTGCTAACTTACTTTACAGTGGAAAAATATAGACTCCATTGTCAAAGGACAAAGGGAAAGTTGACAAATAGCAGCAGGATACACCAGGAACCTGGGAAAAACTGCAGCGATTCATCATGCTGTTCAAAGAGTCTGAAGTCACATCAGAGTTTGGCATGAAGTAGTTTCCAAAACTGTTGTCCCATATCTCCAGTCCTAGTCATTGCGTCTCAGCTGTAATGGGAAGCTCTGCCAGTATGGCATGGTGGAGCCCGGTGCATGGGGGAACTGGTCACAAAACAAGCTGCCTCATGGGGCCCAACTTGTATGTCCGCATGAGCAAGACTCAGGTCTGTTGAGCCCCTGGCAGAACACATTCTAGCCCAGCTGTATTGCTTTTAGTACCAGCTTTACCCCAAAACATGGTTTAAGGGAGAGCATAATCAGAAATAGTGAAATAGAACAACAAAGGGAAGATTTTCCAGTCGAATGCATGCCCCAATGAGCACTGCAGTTCTATGACAGCAGACATCTTCTGAGGATCTGCCGTCAGCTAGTGATTACTATGTTTTTCATTCTCAGTGACAGTGAGATTCCTCATATCTTTAAATGGAAGCAATTAAATCTCAGGTGTGATTGGTACAAACAGCATCTTGCAAGCATGGCATCGTCATACCACCCTGCTGTTCTCTTGCTTATTTTAGTATAACATTCTTCCTAAGGAAAGACTATTCATTTTACTGTTGATCACATCTGAACTCAGATATTCAAGGTGGAGTGGCTTATAGAGGCTTTTTTTTTTTTTATTATTTTTATTATTAATGAGCTTCTGTACCATAGAAAGATTTATGATATATCTGAAAAGGCAAAGGGATTGTTTCTGTGATTTGGTTAAGTTGCTGTACTTATTCCTATTATTCAGGGAAATCTGTTATAATCGCATGCCATTTTTCAAGTAAATCCTTTCATACTCTGTCCATCAACCAGTGACTCTCAGACTTGCAAATAAATATCACTTAACCAGAGGAAATAATGGTGTTTTCACACTTGGAATGCTAAATGAAATATTTCCAGTGTTTATGGGTTCATACATGAGATTATTTTAAAGTTAAATAAGGCATTTCAGAATTTGAAGAAGAATCTTTAGCATGCTATTAAAAACAGAGGTCTACTATTTCCTGTTTGCTCATAGCTTTGGGGACAGCAAGCACAATCTTCCCTACTTTCCTCTTGGTGACTAGCTTATAAACTGGGTGAATCTAGTGACATGGCCATTTATGCTGGTAGACTGGCCTAAAGAAAGAAGATTGGTAATGTTTTCAAGCATCTATTTTCAATCTGAAATGTACTCTTTCCAAAGCCACTTCCACAATTCTTGAATCTATACATTTCTAAGATTTAGCATTCTCTTCCTGCCGTTGTACATAAAATCAAGATGTTATGGAATTGCACAGTTTTCTAGCATTGCACTAGTGCTAACAAGGATGGGAATATTTCATACTAAAGCGCAATCTTGTGCCTTAGACACCTGGGGCCAATTACACTGAACAATCATAGCTTACTGTGATTTAAACGGGAATCAAAGTCACTGAACGTTTTATGGGATCAGGCTCTTCGCTGATAACTCATTCAGTCTACAAGTGCTGTTTGGTATTTTCTCCTCCAGTGGATCTTCAGAGTCTGAATTTGGGAGACCCGAGTTGGCACTGTATTCAATTAAAATGGTTTCAAGAAATGCAAAGAGGATCATTTGCCCTGGCTGTTCAAAAAGAGAAAGCACTGAAGGTTTCACTCGAATACCTTCAATATTGACTTCTGCCAGGATTTTGTATTTGTCAAGAAACCTAACTTTCAGTAACGCAAACAGGAACAACCTGAAATTCTCCTTGAATGCAAGAGAAACCAGCTAACTATTTTTCAACTATCTTCTTTTAATAAGATTTAGATGAGATTATACATTTTTCTCTATTAGAAATTATGCTTGTCTGATAAAACGTAATACGATTTGCGAAAAGCTGCAGCCACGTCTTACAATGCCATCATCATTTTCTCACTGTTACCCAGTCAGCTTGTTGTGCGGATTTTCTCCACACACAAAGTACACCCTTTGATTATAGGCTGTGTGGCTGCTTGTACAAGGGTACCCTAATACCTGGCTGAGAGCTCTAGAGCTACCATAGCACACTTAAGAATAAAAAAAGCTAAACTTTTGGTGTTTTAAATAATTACCAGTGATGCCGTATGCTGAATTTTAGTAATGATCTTTGCTGAATGCTAGTCACATTTCTGCATCCGTTTGCCATTTGCTATAACAACTGGCCTAATTTAGCAGTACCAACCTCGGTGGGCTACCAAAGATCAGGTTCAGGCGTCAGCTGTGACACTCAGCAGGTTTTGCATTAATCCCTTGGATATGCTTGATATTCATCTCAGGCTGCAGTCTCCATACTTCTAATATGTGCTCGGTTTGCAACATTAGGTTTGTGACAGAGTGGGTAACTGTGGCTTCAGGCTGGTTTATTTTTTTACATTGTAAGTCCTTTTTTATTTTGAACGAAGGCAGTGACAATTACAAGTGTATGCTTTCACAGACCGGGGCTTAGACATACTGCCTCCATCTTTTTTGTTTACTCTTAATATCTTCATTTTTGCTGATGTCGTTCATTTCAGTGGCCAGTGCGGCCCTTTGATCCCTCAGCTTTTACGCTGAGCATGAGGCAGATGGGATGGAATACCCCGTTGGTCACTTCTGGGTCACCTGTTCTGTCTGCTTCTCCCCGAAGGTGCCACCCCTCTACGCTTTTCCGCTTCCGGCCCTCCAATGGGGCAAACAGCAAATTCAGCCGCCCTTGGCTGTTATAGCAATAAGAATAAGCAAGAACCTCTCCGCGTACCATGCCTGGGCATAAATTATAAACAATCGGGTCTGGGAGCTGACTAGTCTTAAAAATACTCTGTTAATTTCAGAGTTCAGTTAGTTAAAAGAGGCTTAGCTGAAAAGTAAAATTACTGAACACAAAATCAATTCTGTTTTACCTCGAAGCAGGACCTGGAGAATCTAAAAATATGAAAGGGAGAAAAAAAAAATTAGAAATTTGCCAAAACCTATGAAATTTTCTCTTTTTGACTTGGCCACTAGAGGAAAACCCCTGAGATCTTCCCAAGCCGGATGAAACGCTTGGCATCACCAAGAAGAAAAACAGGGCATACTACTGCTTGTCTACTGGTGGACATAGGACTTGGAGCTGCAGTGCATGGTCTGAAGCCATTTGAGCAGCTTCTTCCGGCAGCTTTCTACCTGCAACCAAGTCACATAAGTAATTGCAGTGTCTTGCACAGCATCACATCTCCAGCCCTGATGTATGTGCCCAGAGGAATTCGGATGGGACGGATAACAGGATTACTGTCTCCCCACTCCGGCTCTCCTTAAAAAGCTGTGCCTCCCTTCCAGCAGCGTAACTAAGTAGGAGGAATATCTGCCTCTTAGCTCTTGCAATTTGCAGCCTATGATTTTGGTGTGACCAGCGATTGACAGGAGTGTGGAATAACGAGGCGTCTGCACACTTGAGCAGCAGCGGAAGCTATGCCTGCATCGGCCCAGGAGCGGGGCCCCACAGAGCCCTAATGTGACTCGGAGCCCTAATTAAAACACTGCTATCATCAGCAGCAGTTTGAAATATAGTTGCTACAACTTAAAAATACTTACTGCCTAGAGGATTTGATTACGGTTTTACTAGCGAGAGAGGGTGAGGCCAGATCATTTTCTGACCATTCTTGAAAGCCAGTGTGGGAGGGAGCCACTGCTGCATTGAGCTGACCCAGATCACCGGGGCAAAAAGCAGCTCCTGTGTACATTTTTTGGGTTGGCCGTATTTCCAGGTAAAGAAAGATGAAGCAGTTTGCTTTTTTTTTTTTCCTTTTTTTTTCTGTCTAGCAAAACTGCTTCCATTTTACAGTGTTTCACAGTTAGTCTAATTCTACTTACGGCTGATCTTTTATAAATAAATTGGTGTTTAACAGAGCTGAAAATTTTTTTCAAACTCACTGAGCGCACTAAAGGCTCTGTTTTGGGTGACAGCTGCAACACAAGCAATTGTGTTTTATAATAATAATTACTCCAATTTGGTTCTACCAGCCTATCAGCCTATTTGGGGAACCTTTGAACGCCTTTATCTGCTATTTGGTCAAGACATTATTTGACTGAGGTTATGAACTCTTTTATCCATAGTGGCTGCTTTTCTGCCTTGCCTGACCAAAAGAACAAAGGCCACTAAAAATCCTGCCTCGAGGCTGAGAGAGCAGCTGATCAGCACCTATGTTTGACTTCTTGGTGGATTCAAAGTATTTTTAAGTGTTCAGGTTGGGAAGTTTTCAGGAAAGTTCACGCTGCTAAACATCATTGCAAATATTTAGCATTTCATTGCATATTCATGAAACACTAAATATATTTTAGGTCCTGATGCTTCATTAACAAAACAAGAAAACAGGCTGCATAATTCACTGAATATTTAAAATAAACCCATCAAGGTATTTTACATAGTTTTTTTCTTACTCATTATTTTTAAAATAATCTCTTCTCATGTTTGCATATCATTGTATTTTTTTACTATTTTGCATATTTTTAAATTGCTTTGAATTTCTGAGTGAATTTCTTCTTTCTGGGAAGAAACAACTTTAAAATCATTGGTTGAAAATATGTTGAGAACTCTGTGCTAAGACACCCTTGTTATCAATATCAGAGTTCATGGGTTTTCCCCAGAATTGATAGTCATCTGAAAATTTGACTTTCTTTTGTATTCCTTTAAAAGAGGGGTTTCAGTTAAAAACAAAAAAAGTCAAACTGACCTTTTTTCCCTTCTCGGTTAAAGTTCCAGGAGCTCAGAATATTTGGCTCTTCTGCCTGTTAACACAGGAACTGCCCTCCTTCTTCTCTGTGGACAATGGGTTCCTCTTTCTGTAACCCTCACTCACGCTGAAATCAATGAGTTACCTGTTTAAGCATGACCAACCATATCAGCTCTCACCGAGGAGACTGAAGACCTTTGTTACAGTATGATTTAACTGTAGTTATTTATGCATTCCTCTCCTCTTGACCATATAACAGGAGTACAGGTGTATCGGGGTACAATGCGTGAAGTCTTCAGTGTTAATCACAGGTGGTATGAACTACTGCAGATTATCTTCCGTACTAATAATGGCTTCTGCGAGCAGCTCATAGCTGTTGTGTGGGCTATATGGCATTTATTTGATGCTAAATCTCTGTCTATATCTTCAAGAATTTGGTGCCAAATTCTTCTTTCGATGGCAAAGTATCGAAATGACCATGACAGAATATTAGGATAAGACCATGGTCAACAGGTGTTGAAACACTTTGCACTAGGGATAAAATTTTTCTATTTGAAGGACAAAACCTGGTGGTTGGTCTGAGACTTCAGATTTAACTCCTCAGGAACCACCAACAATCACTGGTGTCATCACCTTTTCATCCAAATGAAAAAATTAAGATGGCAGTTGCAAAAACGTGCAGCAGCATGTACCATAGAACAAAGGGCAAAACAAAAAAGGTAAATGCCACTAAAGCCTGACACGTCTCTGGACAGGCTTCTCCTCCTGGGAAAAGACTCAGAGTATGAAAAAACAACACATGACAGATGTATAATACACTGAGTGTATTAGTAATCACAAGATGACTATGAGTCACTGATGTGATGTGGTCATGAGGGGAAAAAAAAAAAAAAAAAAAGACAACTGAACTTGCAAGATGCAGCAGGGCAGGTATTTCCAGGAAAGAGAGAGGTAAGACACCAATAAGGACAACGGTAGGACTTCCTCAGACACAGCATACACAATTCTGCTCCCCGTGTTTAACAAAAATTATTTTAAACTACAACATAGACAGCAATGGGTGTGAGGTAATCAGGAAAATTAATTTATTTCTCGCAAGACAGAAAATTATAAAAATCTGGATTATTTCGGTGAGCAAAATACTGCCAGATATGATTACTCTCTACAAGTACATAAGAAGGTCAGCCATCAATGTGGGGAAGGTAAAAGCATTTTAGACTATGCTAGCACAAGACAAATGTGTCAAAAATGGTCAATCAATCAATTTGGGGTAGAATTTAGGAGCAAATTTCTAAGCTTCAGAGCAGTGAGTTTCTGAAACACCCTTTATGATAGAAAAAGGGGAAGCAAGAAGCATAATCAGTTTTCAAAGGGATACATTTAAGAAAGGGATTGCCTGACAAAATGATGACTGGACTTAGTGACCCAGACTGATCTAGTTCCATGCCTCTATTTTGTACTCATATTTCTTGACAAACTAAACCCAGGTTGTCATATATCACAAAGATGAGTACAGTGTGAGGCAGCAGAATAGACAAGGACAGACTATCAATAGATGAACTCGTGTTTGTTTCCTTTTTTTTTTTTCCTTCTGTATTTCTTCTTATGCATTGTTACTGGTTTTATTGTGGAGTTTTTTTCCCCTTTTGTTACTGGTCAGTCAATACATTTTCAAAAATGCCTAATTTATGACATTCCAAACACCAAATGTATCCCTTTTTTTTTTTTTTTTTTTTTTTTTTCACCACAGCATGAACTGGTCTGATATAAAATACTGCCTCTTATAACCCTCGTCTCTCATACCCTTAGACTAGTACTGCTATAAAAGCACTACCCACTCACTAACTCAAGAACATGATTCAGTTTTCAGGAGACGCAGCTGCTTAGGCTATGTCTGTGCTAGTGAGGCTTGCTGGGTAGCTGAGAGGATATCTGTGGGTGGTCAGCACCCGCACCACCAAAACAAAGCAAATGGTCTCTGGGCTCCGCTTACTCCAAATTATGTCTAAGGGCTGCTTAGGACTATTACAGTTGGTCTGAGTGAAAACTCTGCCAGGAACTATATTAATAACTGAACAGTATAGAGCATTAATTTCTGATGCCCTGACACAGTCCCTTGCACTGCTGAACTTTCATAAAGTTATGTGTTTCTAAGCCGTTAATGAAATGTCTCTGGAAGCAGATACAATTGTTTAGAGGATAAGGTATGCAAAAAGTATTACTTTGCATCTTACATAAAACATAAGGCATCTTTGTAGTCATATAATGACAGTGATAATGAATGAAAACGACCATCTTCACAATATGCTTCTTAACATTCCAAAAATGAGCCCAAGGGATGTATTTTTGCCACAGAAAAATTAAAACACTCTAACAGGGATAAGTTATCAAAACCATACACCGTACTGTCCTCTAACAAAAGAAGAGTCACAAAGTTCTGGAAAGTCAGTGACTATTATTATGGAAAAGAGGATGTTGAAATGCACGTTAAAATTTGACTGAAATACAGATGCTCAATACGACATGCTTTACAAGAGACTTATCTATAAGGCAGGAATTCTCACACTCACAAACGGGATAACAATTTGATCCGGTTGTTTCAAATGAGCGGAACCAAACATTTCCCAAATTCCACATCTTAATCAAATTAGCCCTGGATTTTAATGAAAGAAACTAAGTTCACCTGGGACAAACTCCCATTCCTTCAGCAAAGCACAAAGGCGTCTCTGTTAATCCTCTCTTCACACTCGCTGCTTCTGCAGGTCCTGATGAAGACATTCTCTTCTGAATAGAAATTTGAGTAATTCTTCTGAGTGAGGATGAAAACCATTATATCACCTCACTTCTGGATTTTAGCATTCATGTCACTCATCTTTGTGTGAGACTTAAACTTGCCGTAGAGACGTCTTGAACAGTGAAAAGTGACCTAACAGGCACATGTTTAAGTCTAGCCCAAGCCCATCAACATCTTCTGCAGTGGATTAAACACAACTTTAGCTCTTTGACGACTCAGCAACAGGTTAAATCTCCCTCCCCTAAAACTGAACCTATTATCTCATCTTGCATCTTTCACATGACATAACCTCAACTGCTTTTACAAAGTCAAACTCTGCATCAAAGGCTTCTGTTTATCAGCTACCATTTCTCCAAATGGGCTAATCCATCCACAGATTTGCCACGGTTTTACGTTATTCATTTGTACAGCAGCAGCTATAGCTTAACCGCTAAATGCAACGATAGTATGCCATGAGAATTTTAAATGTTACACCATTATTAGAATTTCCAGATGGATTTGATTGTCACCTTTATTATAAACAGTTATTTTAGGTCCTCATTTTTAAGTGTCTTGGGCGAGTAATCGCATGTGGAACATGCAAGTGTAGTCACATGCCTAATTAACATGTGAAATTACCGCTGTGGCCTGTGAAACCTTCACCTGCAGATGGTATATGCAGAATGGATAATTGCACATGTAAATGGATGATGATCATTTTCACATTCAGAAACCCAGCGTGCACATCAGTAATTATAACTGCATGCTTAACTTGTTTAAAATCAAGGACGTGGCATTTCCTACAGATCTGAATTTATTGCAAAGAAATGATAAGCAACAGATGAACGAAGACAAAACTGGACTTTTTAAAATTAATTGGACTCCTGGGCAGTAAATGAAGGGCGATGTAGGTAAATGTCAGACAAGAAAACAGAAGGTAAACGCATTAGGAAAGTTATTGCAGCATAGTAATCACAAGTGAAGCTGAAAATGGCAAGTCTCCTATCCAGCAGACCACTGCCGTGAACAGTGACAAAGTGCTCAGGTCAATAGGAGAAATTAAAACCTAAAAAATAGAGTTTTGGATAAAAAGCCACAACAACTGACTGGATGTTAAAGTTCACTTGAAGTTGAAGGCTGGTGCCCAACTACGGGCTTAAATAGCGTGTGTTGAACATGCTCTGCATACAGTGGGAGGCTCTACAGCTTTTTGCAGTCAGTTCTTAGATGCCTGTGAAGGGTTGAGCCTTGTCATCAGTTGTCAGAGATACCCAGTGACAACATTTATGCTGGTGAGAAACACAGAAATAGAGACTGTGTATGAGCAAGCTTGATACATCGGTGGATCTTCTGTTTTTTCTTTAAGAATTAAAGCAAAACTTAAGACAATGCTGTAATAAGGACAAGTGGTTTTTATTTTATTTTAAGAAATTTGTAATTCAAGACATTTGTCTGTAATACTAATCAGGAAGTTTTTTATATTGTTGTATGCCTTTAAAGTTATGGGGAAAACATAAAAAATGTAAAAAATCCAACCAATCAAGCAAAAAACAAAACTCAAACCCCATTTACTGCAAGGAGCTCAAATGTTTGTTGATAAGCAAGATAATGATATTAAACATATAAAGATCTCCATAGAGTAAAATTGTGAATAGCGGAAAGAGTAAAAAGAAAAGCTTATGGCTCCCTATGAAAGTGGCAATTTAGATTAGGCAAAATATAAGGATATGAAATAGATATGTTACAGACTTCCAATGTTACCCAAGGAATAGACGTATTAAAGCTTTAGTTTAAAAAAAAAGGATGCTACGTTAAAATGTTATATTGAATTTGATTAAATTCCCAGTGAGAGGATAGAAAAGAAGAAAATTTTTGAGTGCACGCTGCAGAGCTATTTTATCCCTCTTCAAAAAAGGAGGTAACAGATGCTCACCTTATGGAAATATTTGTAATAAGTTTTTTCTTTTGTTCTGAATCTACGTGGACACCAGTATTAGCTACTGAGCCCAGTTTGGCTTGAGAAGTCTGGGCTTCTCAAGCCGTACATTTTCAGAATTTATACCTTTGCACAGCTCCCTCTTGTGTTAGGAATGAAGTTTGGCAAGACACAGCATTGCAACTCCATAAAATTCTTGTTTTTAACCAGACACTTTGCTTCCTTTTTTTGTCTTCACTGCTGGTTGTTTGTGGTGTAACCTCCTACTCTCAGAGAAATAAAGATGATTTTTCATATCAAATTAATATGCTGGGCCTCAAATCTTTGCAGGGATTTAATAGAATCAAGTGGAAAGGCTGTTGGCACTGTCAACACATTGTGGAGACTGGAACTGTAAAGCACTGACAGCTTGTTTGAGGAGAATTAGAGACACAGAACTATTAGATGTCCAAACCTAAGAAATTCAGAATTCAAAATACCAGACTTGAAAATTGTGATTCTCAAATGCCCCACACAAACTACTGTCTATAGAGAATGGACCTAAAATCTGCCCAGATGTTTTATGTAAAATACCCTGGTGCCTGAGTTGGGATTATGGCCATGCTCAAAGTATTTTTTTTTGACAGCACTGCACTTAGCTGTCTCCCATTGACAAGATCCGCGTTACCCGCAGAAGCGCTCTCCCTCAACCGCTGCCAGGTGAGGACCCTGATTTGGCAGCATTTGCACAGCATGATTACCCAATTTAAATAATATGACAAACATAAGTGGCAGAGGGGATAGATGTGCTAGCTCCCTTTTGGCCAACAAGTCAGCTACTTAAACCTGCGTCGTACCTGGATTTTAATTCCTTTGTCTTCTTACAATGATCTCAAAAGAAAACTCTAATTAGTAGAGTGTAACCTGGCTGGAGCTGGGGCTCATCAACCTGCTTGTTGAATCCGCTTCAGGTTTAATACTATGCCACAAAGACATGAACTTCTTCCATGTTATGATGTAGTAAACACTGAAGTATTCAATAAATTAACCTGAAAAATTCCTGCCCCCCCCCGCTGGTCCTCCCCCCCAGCAGGTGCCCAAAAGGGTGATATTAATTAATTCAGACAACATTGATATGTCTCCAAAGACACTGAAGTCACTTTCCTTGCCCTGGAAGAGTCCTGTGGATTGAGGAATTTGTCTGAAGGAGAGGTGAGAAACTGTCTTAGTCCAGCTGGAGTAGCATCCAGGGGGGTCCCTGAACATTGTCTCAACAGACAGGAGGGGGGCTGAAGGTGGCCAGCGTCTTCCCTGTGGTTATACCAGTCAGGTGCTGTGAGTTGCTCCTCTAGGCACTCCCACATCATGTGCCTGGAGCTTAGGAGTCCACCAAAGGTGCCAGAAGTCACCCTCGGGCTGGGGACAACCATCACCAACTCTTATGGGTCTAGTCTGAAGCATAATTTAATGCTACACGGAGCTCTGCTCAAGGATTTCAGTCATATGCTGTCTTGTCCTTTGAAAATGGCTTTATGAAGGGAGTTGTCTGTCTCATGTGACCTTCCCACCACAGTTTTAAAAGTCAAATTAATGGGACTGTGAAATCTCTTGCTTTTCATATATCTTAAACTCTTAACTTCATTCTTCCTTTCACTACTTTTGCTGTCCCTATGAGTCTATGACCCATATCTCCGAAGCTGGTTTTGAAGTATAGAAAAGACCTGTCTTCAAAGGTGAAAGGGTAATGAAAAATACACCGTGGTAATAAAACTCCATTAGAATTGCCCCTGCCCGTGCTCCCAGACAAAACACAGAGGTACGGGTTTAAGTGTTGAGTAGGAGGGACACACAATTTTAAGGATGCGGAGAGAAATAGCGCTGTAAAGAGAAGGTACTTTTGTTCTAATTCTCGCTCTCTTAGCAGGAGAAATTCAGAATTTTAGCAAGATAACTGTGATTTGTGATGGGATAGACATGATTTTTTTTTTTTCCATTCTGAAGCGGGTGAGTTAGCAGGGTAAGATTTCTAATAGATCAGGCAGAATAAAATGTGAGATAAAAGAGTGACAGGTTGAATTGCAAAGGTGAAATGCTGGAGTGATGGAGTCAGATGATGAGTGAGGTGGCTGCGTGAATTGTTGGGTGTGCTTGTGGGCTTGTAAGAAGAAGGATGCTGGGGACAGAGGGAAGAATGAAAGGACACATAAGGAGAAACTATTGCTTACTTCCATCTCTTTGAGAATCAAATCTTGAATTCATTGAATCAATGAATCTCTTTGAGATTCATTATTTCAGCTTTCAGTCCTGAGGTGGGCAGAGGGATATTTCTTCCTCTCACTTCTCCGAAAACTTCCTTCAAAACACTTTCAGTAAAAAACCCTCAGACTTCTACCTTTCTATTCCAAATGAATGTGTTAGCCAGCAGGTCACTTGCAGATATTTGAGGAAGAATTAAGAAAAACTTGTGGTGGTCTGCTCTCCTATTCAACTTGTCCATCAGACATCCCCGGAAAACAGTTAGTGACAGAGAGGCATAGCGTTAGTCATTAACAGTATTGGTAGTGAGGTACAAAGGTGACATGTAAATATGGTCATATTTCCAATTTATGTTGGTAGTTTCTAACATATTGTTATTATGGTCAGTTGCCAACTTATGTTGGCTACTACGTGAGAATTTAGTACTCATAATGAATAAAGGTATCACAATGTGTACTTAAAGACAGGATGGCAGGAGTCACAGAATAATTCATGTACAAATAACCCAGGTTTTATCTCCTTAAAATAGTGACTCTCAGAAAAATCACTTTGAATGTGTTCCTGTTGCTGCAGATTTTCCTTTGGTATACAACTGTAAGTAAAGTTCTGAAAAGATGCTGCCTGCTATGAAATTTTCAAGTACAAATAACCCTATCCAGTCAAAACCAATTACTTTAGAGAAGAGAGATAGGCTGTTACTCACTGAGGATATTTACAGGTAATTTGGAATTTTAACCCAACTAATTTTTGTGTCCAAAAGTAGTGTTATTCTGTTAGTCTTTTGGTTTATATTTTTTTCAAAATGGCAAAAATAACGATAAGGGAAGAGTCAGTTTTTTTCTCACTTAAACATTAACAAGCTATTTCTGTTCAGAATTACACAGTGAAAACACCTTTGGGAAAAAAAATGCAGGCAAAAATAATATATGTTTGAAAGATACAAGTTTTAAAGAGCTCTGAATAAGTTACAACAAATAAAAAAGCTTATAAAAATTTAACAGTAGCAGATTGCAACCAAACTCCACATGATTTAATGTTTTTATCTCCAGTCACTCTTAAAAGAAAACAAACGCAAAAAACAGCTTGCCAAGAGTAATAGTTTCAAAGGTAGCTGCCAGTATCGACTCACTTTCTAATTTGAGAAAAAGAAATAATTTTGTGCTTTCTGCATTTTTAAGACTTTCTATTTATTTTAGATTAAAGTTTTAACTATGACATCACATAAATCAATATATATGCATGTATGCAGGTGTAATGTAATGCATATATGTTAAACACCTATTTTTAATAAAAGACTCAAGGGTATTTTGTAACACATTGGTTACAAAAAAGGAAAGCTGGGTATAATGCGACTGCCTTTCTCCCATACTCAGCTGCATTACACCCCAGTCCACCGCGCTGCCCTTTTTGCTTTATGAGCAACACTGGAAAGGAAAAAGCAGAGCTTGTGTATGACTTGGTTGCGCTAATCCCTCCCTGCCATTTCTTCTCTGGAGCACTAACGGAGTTGTGAGGACCTGGGAGGGCTGGCAGGGAAGGGGGAGGAGAGGTCTCTACAGTTCTGCTGAAATGGAGGTGAATCACTTTCCACTCTGCTGGAGTCGGTTGGTGAGCATGGTTGCACACATGCAGCTTGGAGGAGCAGGAACGATGCTGCTCAGAATGGCAGCTTCTGTCTATCACCTGTTTATTACCAGGAGGTTAGTGGGAAGACACCGGTGGTGGCTGTGGCAGAGACCTTAGTCACAGCCGTGCTGAAAGCAATGATCTGGTCCTACAGCAACTGCGTGGGATAACGGGGAGGGGGGAGTTCCGTAGCATTTCAGCGGTGCTGTCTGCAGCTGCATGAAGCTACACGTGCATGGACCTACTGTCCTACAGCAGGGATTGTAGGATGGGCCGCAGGCTCAAACCTCAGCTGCCCTACTGCGCATTCGACTGCGTTGCACAGCCCATGAAGAAAATACACAGAACTGCATTAAACAAACAAACAAACGAAAAAAAAACAAACACCCCCTTCTCGAACGTAACACCAATTTCACAATGTTTTGGCCATGATTGGTATGCTTACAGTGTGAATATATATTCGCCTGATTTTTTACACTATTATTTATACCAATTACAAGAAATACACAAGAAATTAGGAATGTCAGCTTTGGGATTTTAAGATTACAGTTGGCAGAGTGCTGCCTTACCCAAGTTGGTCAGGTTTACATTGACCTCCACTACTGTGTTAGGTTCCCACGAGCAAAATACAGACCTATGGCTGTTATTTCGTATATATGACCTGTTTAGTCAGTTGAAGGGAACCCTGTGGTATTTCTTTTTTCAGTCAACTGTGCCCGCCCTGCCACATCTGTTCCTAGGTGACTTGAAAAATAAACATTCTTTCCTATTATAAATCAAATACATTCAACAGTAATGCAGAGCTGAAGAGAGGGGTGTAGCATGCTTGAGCAATAGCGAAAACAAAGTCGCCTTTCCTGGTGGATAAGACAAGTAGTGCAACAACAGGCCTCTATTCTGCCTTCTCCCCACCCCCACCACCCAGCCCCGTGATTTTGGCATATTGGGGTGTGGAGCAAAATTTGTACTTACAGAAAAGGGATGCAGATGTGGCTGATAGCCACAGTGTAAACAATATCCAGTTTCATGTGTGGTTCACAGTGGGTATTCACCGAGCAGGAGACAAAAAGACTGCAAACCACGCAAAATAAATATTAATATTGAACAGGTTATATTATGTTACAGTCTCTAAGTAATCATGAAGTTTTAAAGCTCTGTTTGAAGAAAATTCTCCCAGATGCCTCAGGGCCTTTGACAAACAGAACTGATAAAGAATTATACAAAGAACTGTACTCTCTTCATAAAGAAAGAGAGTATGAAGAAAATTACTGCAGTAATGAGGATGAATTGTTAATAAAGGTTTAAAATTGCAAATGATGGTTTTGATTCTGTAGTAAGTTTTCTGTTGGCAGATCCTACCATTCCTACGGAGTGCAGCTATTTTGAGCAAAAAGCCACGGGATTCAAAGTCTTCAAGTCCGTTGCAAGGTCTGGATTTAAGACTAATTTTTCTCAATGAATGCATGCTTGATACTGTTTGTGTGAGTGTACAAATGTGCATTTTAGGTGAAATAGACAACTACAACTTTCTGAATATTACTTTCAGATTATAAAGGTATTTTTCCAGCATAATTGAAAGATTTTGACCATATTTTTACTTTTTAACTCTTTTTTAAATATCCATATAAAAATAATTTTTTAAAAAGCAAAATTGAAGATTTTCCTTGCAAATGTTAACATTTAAAAGTGAAAAATATTTCTGATATTTTAAAGAAAAATGAATGTTTTACATATTGACAGTTTAAAATAAAGTGGTACCCACAGTTAATGTAGGTGTAGATCAGAGATTATACAGCTATTTTAGTGGGAATAACCAAATCCTATCTCTGGCACTATGATATTTTCTGATGAGTTTTAGATCACACTAAACTGAGCAGTAAGTATACCTCACTCATCACTCTATTTCAAAGGTGTATTTAAAAAAGATAATTTTGGTAATTTCATACCACATATATTACAAGGAAAACTATGAGATAAAGAGGAATAATGGGAGAAGTTGAAGGGGAAAAAGAGGCTGGGAAATACAATAAGAAAGATGTTTTGATGTAGACTATGACAAGAGATTTCTGGTCTGGTACTGGTCTAAGGCCAGATGGAAATAGGAGCTTTTTAACAATGACATAACACAGGCAGAATGTTTATTAAATAAAATACTGGAGTTGCTGCTTTAGGAAAGAGGTAGATGATCATGGCATATCAGAGCATACTGACGGCTGCAAGAAAGGGTATTTGCCCTTCAGGACCACATATAGGACCATGTTCTGTATCTTGTGAAAGCAAAGAGGTTGCATGACACTACAGTTGTTTGTAGCCTTGAATCTAGTACGGCATAAGGATAAAAATCTTTCAGTTGAAAAAATGTAGATATATGTTAAATAAGGACTAATAAAAGCAAACATTTCAAGATAAGCAACTCCAGGTGATTTGCATTCAAGACTTTTAACAGACCTGGCTGATGATACCCTTGAATTGTTAGGTTTGATTTTCAACACTGAGTTTCAACACTCAGAGCATTTTGGTAGTCCCAGAAGTAAACAAGAGATCCAATTCTGTACCAATATAAACAACAAAAAAGTGTAATTATAGATTTGTCAGCCTGATAATGATCTCAGGCAGAATAATGAAACAGATGATACAGCAATCCTGTTTTGTTTATAAAGGTAATAAAATTGATGGAACGCACTTAGTTTTCTATAAGGCATTTCATTTGGTAGCACATGACATGTTGATTAAGAAATAAAATCAACATGGCACATACTGAATTGATTAAAACCTGGGCAACTGAAAGGTCTTAAAATATTACTGTAAATGAAGAATCATCATTCTTCAGATGTTATTCTATGAGCTCCATGGGGATCAGTATTTGACTCTATTATATTTAATATACTTTTTCAATGCTTGGAAGAAAATACACAATGATACTGATAAAGTTGCAGATGGAAAATGTTGTGAGTGTAGTGAATAATAAAAAGGGAAGTCTTTGATGCAAGGTGATCAAGACTGTCTGGCAAGGTAGGTGCAAACGGCTGAATTTACATATGGCCAAGCATAAAGCCATAGACCTGGCATGAAAGGATGTTATTTCCAATCAAAGAAGAAAACTTCTCTATTCCACAAAGCCTTGATTATAAAGCTCAGGTGAGCATGAACTGCAGTGTTATTGCTTGGAGTTTTTGTATAGAAATGAGGAAGTTATGTCACCTCTGAATATTACTGCTTTAGAGTACCATGCTCTGATCTGGTGCTACAGACATACGAGTAGTTTAGCGAGGTTACATGATAATCCTTGGGATTATCCTATTGGGAAACAAACTCATACAGTGTATAACTCTAGCAGCTTAATCTCATTTAACCTAGTAAATTTGTCAAGTAATTAATTGTTTATCAAGATTAAAAGGTGACTTCTTTGCAATCTGAAGGCACTTACATGGAAAGAAAAAAATTGAATCTAAAATGAAATTTTTGGCAAGGTCTGAGGGCAAGATGTTAAAGCAAGACAAAGTCAGATCAGAAGAAAGCTACAGACGTTTTCCACGTGGGAAAAAATTTGCAAAGGTTAAGACTGGGCTTTCTACAGCTGGGATTATTGATGCATCCAGGGCATCCTATGGCTTGTGTTCAAGAGGAAGTCAGACTCTGTGTTTGCAGAGGTTGCTCCTGGCCTTGGAATCGATGAATTTATATACAGAAGCAGACATTGAATAACACCGTGTTTTTGGGTTAAGCCACCGCTGTGATGATGCAATGCTGTAAAATATGGTGTAAGTGCCATAATAGGTCTCCTCTTTCCTCTGGCACCTGTCCTCTTTTGGTTGAAAAATTCTTAAGTGTTTATCAATTTTTGTAGTGTGTCTGGGAAGCCATCCAAAACTTTATAATAATAGATTTTCTTCAACATGGTGGTCTCCTAAGGGCAAGAGAACTTACTAATCTTTCTGCCATGTCCAGCTGCTAACTCTAAAGACTCATAATTGCATTTGGTCTTATATACTGCATGTAGTCTGGTGGTACTTGGAAAAGGCAGTGAAGCTAAAATCAATGTAGCTCTGTCATACTCTTGTTCTGTAATACTGGATTACACTATGGAACATCTGTTAGCTCTAACGTTGCCCTGACTAATTGAAGTAGCCCACTATAAATGAATTCTGAACCAATCTCACTGTATTACCGTTATGTGTTCATGGCAGTCAGAATTATTGGTCACGGGGGTATTGTGCCGCAAACTAACAATGAAAATGTGACTTCAATGGTTTTAGAGGAATTTCATTGCTCCTTCTGTTATACATCATTCACAGCCTGGATTCAAGCCACCGCAATGTGAGTGTTCATGTGTGTGTGTGCTGGGAGCAGAGATAGTTCTCAGGAAATGAGGAGCGTACCAATACTTTACGTCTCAGTAATCAGCAGGTTTTAGAATCCTTCAGTGGGGCTGAAACCAATCAGTTCGGATAAGGAAATCCTGAGGTTTATGCTAGATATTTGTTGACCATCATATATCTTCAGTATGATTTCTATGCAATGACTCATTGACTGTATTCACGAAGCTCTCTATAATTGGGAGTAGTCCATGAAAGGTACACAGCTGCATATATAGCTTCTGACATCATTTCAAGTTAGTTAATTTATTTTAGGCCTGTTATGGTGGCATTATGATTTTGTGATTCCTCTGCAATAACTATTTAGTATCTATCATTAATTACATTTGCATTCAGTTTGGAAAGGTTTTATAGGATCTATACGAAGGACACTGCAGCGTGTTCTTTTGTTTCTGAAGAGTCATCTGTAATTGTAGTCTTACAGTGTCTTGGGCCTGAATTCTGTCCTAAATTATGTCCTTTGAATTAATTTAATGCAATATAAGTCAAACAGATTTTGACCTTTATTCAGTTCTGAAAAGTTATTATGTAAAAACGTACCTTCTTATTCAGCAGATCTGCTCTGTATTCAGTCACATTTGAATTCAGTGATAAAAAATAAATGTGTTCTACATCCTGCTGATAGAAGCAGGGAGCTGATGCAGATGTGGGAGTGTGCTGCGAGTTCCCTTCTGACTCACCATCATTAACAGAGCTGCTGTGTAAGGGCTTGATTTGCCAAAGCCTCCGAACACCCACACCCTCAATCGACTTCAGCTGGAATAAAATGGACAGAGATCTTCGAAAGATAACCCTTCTTATTTGTATTAAAAGACAAAATTCCATTGGGACTTTAGATGTAAATGAAGAAGGATTTTCTCTAAAATGGAGTCCTATCGGTAGCAGCCCAGCTAGAAATAAACATTTGAGTTTCATTTTTAAGGCAAAGATGAAAAATCATTAGCCAGAGGGAGAAAGGCAACATGTTTAGCTGTAAACAGAGCCAGTTTGATCCAAAGTTATTGAGCAAATAAAAGCTACTTCTGTTGCAAATAAATAGCGTGGCAGAAATTCTATTTGTTGTCTGTGATAAGGTAAAACTCTATCCCCCATATCTGTGGTCTGATTTTTGTCTTCATAGTGCAGGACTAAGACTTTCTGGAGTGCAGTGGCTATATTGTACAGCTGTGTAGACACTGAAAGCTCTGAGAACTCTTTTTTTTTCTTTTTTTTTTCTTTTTTTTTTGGAGGTGAGACAATTCTATCCAAAATACCCATTGGCTAAGAATCTAGGAGAATTGATTCAGGTTGTAGATCTTGGGGAAATTCATTATACCATTGACTGTTGATGCCAAGGAACACATTACTTTGAGAAAGTTGACTCTCACTCTGATTGCACTGTGTCTTTATGCTAAAGAAATGTAGCTAATCATTGCAACTTTAACCCTAATGTTTAAGGCTGTAGTTCAGATATTGTACAAAGACAATGGGGTAAGAAGGCACTTCCCAGGTCATTGAATCCAATTGCTTTGTATGACAAGCGGCCAAAAGTGGTAATCTCCTTTATGAACTTTAGAAGTGATTACATTTCTGTTTCAACTGCTTGTTTAAGAAAACTGTTTAGGAACCTTCTGCTTTAAGGCATATTCTTGTGATTTTCAGCCTACATGTGTGCATAAGCAATTGACACGTGTATATATATATATACATATATTTCTGTGACGTCAACTTTTAAAGGGCTTCTTTAACACTTTAGTATTTAATATTAGGATTTACTTATAGACATTAGGCACATTCCCTTGCAGCCTTTGTTTTGATATACTAAAAAAATGTAACCTCTCGTCTCCCTTTGAATAGGGCTTTTCATACAGCCCTCTTTGAACTTGTTTCCTTTTGGATCCATCTTTTTTAAATATGTAAGACTAGAGTAAAGAAGTGGGAGAGAGAGGGAGGAGAAGGGATGAAACATTTGCTTCATATCTGCTAGAAAGACATTCCTGATGCTTTCAAAGATTGTATTTGCATATTTTAGTGTTGTACTATACTAATACTTTAACATTCATGACTCTTCAGTTATTTCCAATTCTTAACATATAGCGGAAGTGATTATTATCAGTTCTCACTTTTATTCCCTTTCCTATTTCGCCATTCTTAAAGATCATCCAGCTCGTTCTGTATGGTATTCTGAAATTTTCTTTTATTAGTGTGCACTCTTAGTCTTATATCATCAGCAAACTTTACAGCCCACACCTACTTAACACCATTAAAACCTAATTGCATCATTAATACACATTTAAACAAGATCAACTTCAAGGAGGAGTTCTGCCAAGACTCAGGCTGGTATAACCTCTTACGACACTACCAATGCCGTGGCTGCTTTAGCTCATTCCGTAGACATCTTGCAATCTCTTTACTTTCCCAGGCAGTGATACAGCTCTTTCAGGACATGAAATGCCTTGTAGATTGAGCCTTATCCCTTACATTTCTTTTGCAATCCCCTAGAAATCCAATATAGTGAATATTTGTATTTAGAATCATAGAGTAGTTTGCATTGGAAGGGACTTTTAAAGGTCACCTAGTTCAACCCCCCTGCAATAAGCAGGGACATCTTCAACTAGATCAGGTTGTTCTGAGCCCCGTCCAATCTGACCTTGAATGTTTCCAGGGATAGGGCATCTACAACCTCTCTGGGCAACCTGTCCCAGTGTTTCACCAGCCTCATTGTAAAAAATTTCTTCCTTCTATCTAGTGTCAATCTAACCTGTTTTAGTTTAAAGCCATTACCCCTCATCCTATCGCAACAGGACCTACTAAAATGTTTGTCCCCATCTTTCTTATAAGCCCCCTTTAACTACTGAAAGGCAGCAATAGGGTGTTCCCAGAGCCTTCTCTTCTCCAGGCTGAATAACCCCAACTCCTACAGCCTGTCCTCATAGAAGAGGTGTTCCATCCCTCTCACCATTTTTGCAGCCCTCCTATGGATCTGCTCCAACAGGTCCATGTCCTTATGTTGGGGGTTCCAGAGCTGGACACGGTACTCCAGGTGAGTCTCAACAGAGCAGAGTAGAGGGGCAGAACCTCCTCCCTCAACCTGCTGGCCATGCTTCTTTCGATGCAGCCCAGGGTACTGTTGGCCTTCTGGGCTGCAAGCATACATTGTCGGCTCATGTCCAGCTTTGAACACACCAGGATCCCCAAGTCCTTCTGAGCAGGGCTGCTCTCACTCTCTTCATCCCCCAGCCTGTACTGGTACTGCAGTGTGCCCGACCCAGCTGCAAGACCCTGCACTTGGCCTTGTTGAACCTCATGAAGTTCACACAGGCCCACTTCTCAAGCCTCTCCAGGTCCCTCTGGATGACGGCCTGCCCTCAGGTGTGTCAACAACACCACTTAGCTTTGTGTCATCCGCAAACTTCCTGAGGGTGCACTCGATCCCACTGTCCATGTCATTCATGAAGATATTATACTATACTGGTTCCAGTACAGACCCCTGAGGGACACCACTCATCACCAATATCTGTCTGGACGTTGAGCCGTTGACCACTACCCTCTGGATGCGACCATCCAGCCAATTCCTCATCCACCAAACAGTGCACCCATCAAGTCCCTATCTCTCCAATTTAGAGAGAAAGATGTTGTGGGGGACCGTGTCAAAGGCCTTACAGAAGTCTAGATAAATAATATCCATAGGTCTTCCCTTGTCCACTGATGTAGTCGCTCCATCATAGAAGGCCACAAGGCTGGTCAGGCAGGACTTGCCCTTGGTGAAGAGCCATGCTGGCTGTGTCAAATCACCTCCCTGTCCTCCATGTGCCTTAGCTTAACTTCTGGGAGGATCTGTTCCATGATCTTCCCAGGCACAGAGGTGAGGCTGGCAGGTCGGTAGTTCCGAGTGTCCTCCTTTCTACCCTTTTTTTTTTTTTAAATGGGTGCAATATTTCCTTTTTTCCAGTCACCAGGGACTTCACCTGACTGCTATGACTTTTCAAATATCATGGAGAGTGGCTTGGCAACTACATCAGCTAATACCCTCAGGACTCTGGGACACACCTTGTCAGATCCCATAGACTTCTGTGTATTCAGGTTCCTAAGGTGGTCACAACCCTGACCTTCTCTTACAGAGGGAGGCACTTTTCTCCCCCAGTCCCTGCCTTGCCAATCATCCACTCGAGAGGTCTGGGAAGAGAAGTTACCAGTGAAAAATTTTGAATACTTCAGCCTTCTCCTTGTCCATTTTTACCAGTTTGCCAGTTTTTCTCATCATAGAATCATAGAATGATTAAAGTTGGAAGGGATCTTAAAGATCATGTGCTTTCTTTGACCTTCCTTTTCTGGCTGACATACCTGTAGAAGCCCTTCTTATCATTCTTTGTGTCCCTTGCCAAATTCAGCTCCAGCTGCGCCTTGGCCTTCCTGACCCCATCCCTACACAAGCGAGCAGTGTCCCTATACTCTTCCCAGGATACCCGTCCCAGATTCCACTATCTGTGTATCTCTTTCTTGTCCTTTAGTGTGACCAGACGCTCTTGACTCAACCATGCCAGTCTCTTGCCTTCTTTTCCTGACTTCTTACACCTGGGGATCAAGAGCTCTTACGCTCTAAGGAAAGGATCCTTAAAGATCTGCCAACTCGCTTCTGGTCCCTTATCCCTCAGGGCGGTTTCCCAGGGGGTCTTATTGACTAAGTCCTTGAAGAGCTGGAAGTTTACTTTCCTAAAATTTCTTCTGTATCCTGTGCTTTGTATTCCTGGTGACAATGCTGCTGAGGAGATGCACTGTAGCATGCAGTGGTACTTCAGAGTTTGTAAGTGCTTCAGTCTTCACATACAGGTTTTTGTGTTGGTATAGCCTGAGAGTTTCCACCTTGAATACATGACACCAGCCCATCCTGACCACTTGAAATCAAGATACATCAAGATGTCCTAGTCAACTACAGGTGAAAGAAAGCAGTTTAAGGGGATTCTTTTTACGTACTAAGTTCTCAAATATCCATACACTATGTGGTAGATTCCCAAAGGGGAGTAACTTTAGCTATGAACTGTTCAGAAGGGTTACCTTGGCCCCATTGTATGGCTGGGACTCTGAGCTGGATGCCATCTGCCACTGTGTCAACACCATGGGCCAGACAGTGGCCTTCAGAGGCAAAGGTGGGGTAGAGCTGGGCATTATCAACACTGCTGATGGTAGTTCATTTTATGTTGTCTGACCAGTTCACTTATTATTTCCACATAGCACCCTGAAAAATACTGTTTCCAAACTATCTATATCATCTATATCTATCTTTATATATATATATAATCTATATCTATCTTCATTGATATAACCTTCATATTATTATTTTGTTTGTTCATTCTATTATTAATTACATTATTTTATGTATTACTATTAACCATTCATTATCTTAATATAAACCCTATGCAATAATAGATGTATATGTTATCTATATATAACAGATAGAAAACTTAAGAAAAATGGTCTAAACCTCTCTAAATATCTGCTATCTTGCCAGATATTTTTCACCTAGTAGAATGAAGAAATCATTATATTTATTATAAAGGCTACCCACAGTTAACCATTTCAGCAGTGAAACACACTTAATAGCATTTTAAATTAATGAAGTAAAAGACAGAAATAGACTAGGTACTTTATATATGTGGCTAAATTAGTTACCTTCAGTACCCATCCTAGTGAGATGTACTCATATGTAAAAATACATATATTCTTTCAATGAGAAGAATAACTAAATATTGACTTTTTTTTGAAGAAGTTTTTGTTTATTTTTCCACACTCTGATATTGAATATTTACAGAAGGCAAAGCTTCTGTCACTAAAAAATCCTGTCAAAAATGCATAGATTTTTGTCAATAAGAATCCCAATTTTGGGGTTTAATTCCAGATGTTTTAAAACTTAGTCCATCTTTTTTAATTTGAGAAAGTATGATAGTTTCTCCTTAAATATAATGTAACCAAAAGAAAATTGAGAGTATTCAGAAGATTAACTCTTTTAAATGAAGCTGAAAGCTTCAGTAGATTTTAATTAGAACTGCATGATAAGTTTCATATATAAAGCATATCCATTCAAATTTGGCTTTTGGCCAGTTCTGCAAAGCAAAATAACATTAAGAACTACACTTTCAGTGCACATTTTTCTGAGAATATGAAGCTTGTAATATCAAGCTGCATAATAAACTCAGCATTTTAGTTTGTTTATTTTTTAATTAGGCTGAAATTATGCAGAATGCCGAATATGCTGAATTAAAAGACCGTACCGTTATTGCTTGGTAACTTATTTCCTGCTGCCATCCTAATCAAAAACTGGATGTGATTTTAAAGAAATCCACTAAGCTTTTTTTTTTCTTTTTCACTGAAAATGAACACCTCTATCATCAGGTATTCAAAAACACTGCCACCACAGGAGAACAGTCTCTCTCAGGTTACTTTTAGATGCACTTCTAAACACCTTTGCACATGAAATGATATTGTACTTTACAAAATGACAGGAATCACACAAAATGTCAAACTTTCAATTGAAGTTGAAGATTCAGCTAGGGAAGGCCAGTTTTCAAATATCATTGCTTGGGTTACCGAACTATGGCTCCCCTGTTGTGACTCTTAGATTAATATATTTGCATGCGTCAGATGGACGTTGGGTGTCTCACAAGTGCTGTTTTTTAGCATTCCAGTATGAAACCCAGTTTCTTACCTCAGGCCATGAATTGGAAACTTGGTAGTCTTGGAATAGATTCTGTCAGTTCTCCCTTTCTGGCTGGGATGACCAGTACCCAGCTCTAGTTATTCCACTAAAATGGTTTCTTCTCACAGAAGGCTTCATCCACAGATGGATCGAAAAGCTAACCAGAGCCTGACTGGTCCGTCAAAAAAGACTGGTATCATTGTACAAGTGCACAGTATACTTGGTTCACGTCTATCCACCTTTAGCTCCCTGTTTTAGATGAGTTTTTGAGAGGTGTCTTTATTGGAAGCAGCTTTAACACACGTCCAGGGAAGCCTTGCTTATGCCTTTGTACCTGCTCCTCTGCGTGGGGTAACTTGCATTACAAAATGCAGCAAATTATCGTCTGGCTCTGAAGTAAAAATCCCAAACTCCCCAAAACTTGGAAGTAGTAATTTCTAGTGTTTTGACTATAAACCTTCCTGTTTAGCATCTACATGTATTTTCATTCTGTTTTCCAAAACATTAGCTAACGATTCTGCTCAAGCCCATGTCGATGACTCACAATTCTACCTATTGCTTTTCTTGCAGAGTTCAGTAAAATTGCTTGCTGTTAAACAAGTCTCACCAGTAATATGTTAAGTAGTAAATAAACACTTGTTCTGTGAAATGTGGGTATATCATCTGTAATATCCCTTACAAAATATTGACTGATAAAACTTCTGTTTGTCATTATAAGTTAATTGTAGCTCTGCAGTGCTTGGCATTATGATTTGCAACAGAGCCTAGAGACATCGAGTTATCACAAAGGCTCATCCAAAAGAAGGATCTGATAGACCACTGCTGATTTATATCAAAAGTTTATTTTAAACATAATTGCCGTAAGTACCTACTTAATGTATTTCACTTACCCTGAAGTCCCCTAAGCTTTAATGTGAGGACATTCCTCTCATCATTATTCTAATTCTTAAAAGCTTTATAGACAAAAAGATGCTTATCATTGTATACTACAGATGTGATTTCTTTGCTTCCTAATTAAATAGATTGATGGATATTGTAGATGTAAAGTGTTAGCCAGATTTAGGAACCTGTAGAAAAATTGAAAGTACTCCATATGGACACCCTACTGGAATTGTTTGAGCATTTTACATGAAATAATACAATAAAATTGGTCTCTAGAGTTGTAAATGCTCATAGACACTGATGAAATTCAATGCAACATAAAGATTAGGTATTGCTGGATGTCATTCTTATCTTCTCATACACTCCCCCGTCAATTATGAGTAGCACCATTCAAATCAATGGTACAGTTTTGACACTATCTTAGAGAAGCAAGAACTGATTAATCACAGTGTATCATGGTTACTACAAAATTAGTCTGTCCCTACAAAATTTGCTTTCCGTGTTTTACTGTAGAACTGTATATATAAATGCATTTTCCAACATACTACAAAATAACATTTGAATTACACGCTCATTTTGGGTTTATTAAAGGTAACATTTAAATCCTCCCTTGGAAATCAACTTTTATTTTGTAACTCATTCCTGAAAATTTTAGCCAGTATTGGTAGCATACATTCTCTTTTACTGTATGCAGTTTACCTGTTGAGGAAGAGGATGAGAGATAGAAAAAGGGGTAGAAATTACAGAAGAGTAGCAGTAGAGTGGCCAAGGTATCTTTGCAGTCCTGTCAGACTGTTTCACAGCATAATTTCATCACGTTTTGCATACACTTTGCCTGTGGCTTAAGCGATTACAAAAGTACTAAAATGGAATTCACAGCCTTCATAAAGAACATAGCAGTTGTTGAAATTGTTTTAAAGAAATGACAGGTAAAATTTAAATTGGTTTTATTTTCTTTTACTGAACTTTTCCTTTTCTCCATTAGCATAACAGACATCTGGAAGTAATTAGATCTGACTTTCAAGGAAAAAAAAAAAGAACAAAAAGGAAGAAAGAAAGGAAGAAAAAGAAAAAAGGAGCCTGCTTCCCCCAATATCATGTTAGTAATTTCATTATGAAAAACATACTTTGAGGTGTATATTCTGTTTCCACAAATTCATGAAAAATGAATGGGAAATGTTCATGGTTTTCATTATGAATGGACCTAGGACAGAGTTGTCACAAATTTGGAAAAAAATAGAAAGGAGGTTATCCAAAAAATAAACTCTAGCTTAATCCTAACCACTACTGCAAACAATGATGTTGAAAGAGAAAGTGAGTAGGATAATGGCAATTCATTAAATTACCTTCTTTCTCCCAGGCTGGGGATGTCTGCAATATAACTGTAAATTTTAGGAATGTGTTGCTAGTTTCATCTTTTCAATTAATTTATGATTCACCAAGGCATTTAATTGGAAAAACCACACATTCTGAAATTGCAAGGTTGTTCTGTATGTCAGATTTTTGCAGTATTATTTTGTCCCAAATTTTATAAACAGCATCTTTATAAGCAGCACCTGGAGGAAGTAATAGTCTTCTCTTGAGTTCCCCGAAAGCACAGAAATTTCCCTAATTTCCCCTTTCCCTTCCCTTCCTTTCCTTCCTTTTCTTTCCCTTCTGCTCTCTCAAAGTCTGGCTGCCCTCAATACAGCAAACCATTGAAATCACAGGAATGAAGCTCCTAAATATTTTTAATGCTGTCCTCTCTATCCTCAGTGTGGAGGATATTCTTATTAGCGTTGTCAATAGTTTCAATCCTATCAATAGACAAACAATAGACTGGAAAGGAAATAAGTCTTCATTTCCTTAGCAGTGCTCTTCAGAGATGGCGAGACATCAGTGTTGTATCTTAAAGAAAGGTACCTCACCTCAACCCTACATTTCTGCATTGCTATTAAGGCCCAAAGAATTTCCCAGTCAACTTCAACAAGGCAGGCAGAAGTCCATTCTACAGCTCCAGTGCATTATGGCCTTGCCACATGTTCTCCTCTTCCACTGTTAAATGAGCACAACTTTAAGATATAAATCTAGCTGTCAATAAAATGGAGATAAGCAACATTGTAGGAATATAGAATATTGCAGGTAGGCAGGGAAAAGGGTCCTTAATTACGTCATGTTTTAGGAGAATTGTAGTGGTACCTACAGACAATTTGCAAATGATGACTTGATAGTAGAGTATTAGGTATTGTTTAAATGTGAGGATCCAGCTCAAATACATATTTGTCACTGGGGATAATTTCCAGATATGGGTAACTCAGAGCTTCTGCAACTTGAAAAGGACTGCGGTGGAGAGACATTTAAATGACACACTTCCTCATCATCGAGATGTACCTATAATGCAGACAAGCAGGCTGCTGTTGTCCAGCGCTTTGGCATTGCTAATCCACAGTGGCATTCGATCCAGCCCATGGTGCAACTTGGTTTCCATATCATTCTCCTTTAATTTACTAGACTCAGAATTTAACTTTAGCAATCCATTAGTTTTCTAAAATGTTAGGGAGTAGTAATTTAAGAGATTCAGTGAATATACACTAAAGGTGATTTAATCAGAGAGGAATCTTGGGTTAAAGGCCTTATTTAAAACCCACAGAATGAAAGTCAGTATACAATGAGATACTGCAGCTTTAATCTCTGCTGTTATATCTGTTATTCAGCATGACATTCCAGCTTTCATTTTTTCTGTTTTCCACCTAAGTCTTTGAAGGATACCTTCTGCCACCTTCTATTCAATGCAATATTTGGACATACTGGGGTGATTTTGAGTAGGAATGTCAGAGGATTTTCTTTTTAAGCTTTGAGTTTTCTTCCCTCTGTCAGTGTGAAGACAGACCTTTAGCTTTTCTTTGTGCCTTAATTTATGTACGAGGTAGAGCAACACAAAATGAAGGACTATGTAGAAATGTAATGCTATTTTTAGATAAGACATTTATTCTATGCAAGAGGCTCTACACCCTCAAACATCTTCAGATCAGGTGATATTTAATGTGCTAAGCCTCAGAATGAAAGACAGCTTTGCAAGTCCTGTACTGCAGACAAAAGCAGATAAGCAACTAAATATAACAGCTCTCCTGGTATCTAGCGAAAATTGATAGGCAAAGTTGTTCCAGGATACTTGTTCCAAGGACCTGGGTGCACTGTTGTTGCCTGTCTCTGGGAACACTCTTCTTTGTGGAAAGAGCGTGCAAAGAGCAAAAGAGATTGTTCAGAGCAAATGATTAAAGATCCCATCTTTCATAGCAAATAAGTCAATATGCAAATGGCTTGAATATGTTAAAATAATGTGACTTTATGGACAAGTCATGCAGATAGCTGGAGTGTTGATAGGTTATCTGTAGAAAGAGCTTTCATTTAAAAATGTAAAAAGCCTTATGCTCTCAACAGCTATCACCATGAATGATGAACAGGAAAAACAGCAAAAGCTTTGTTCCGGTCAATAAGACTGTATTTTATCAAACTTTATTACGAGTGCAGACACATCCATTTCAGAGCTGATAATAAAGCTGTTTTATAGGAAAAGAGGCAGTTTAAAGTCGGTGTTTCTAATTTCTTTTTTGGCTGAGTAAATCAGTAATCTGAAGAATACCTGTTGGTGATTTCTTTCTGGTAAAGGTTGTTTAAAATGATGGGAAACAAAGCTGCCTTTCTGTCATCACACAGCTCAGAAGACGGATTTTCATGTAACATAAAAGACTAAAGGCAATTACATGGGTCACCAATGAAAGCTGGTATGAAAATTCTATTCAGCCTTCTAAAAAAGGCTACATGGAAAATGTAACACATAATGGAGAAAGACTGTGAATTAAATTGATCAGCTAGACCATGACTCCTGGACTCTAAATTTTCTGATCTAAAATAAAAAACTCTGTTATAAGTTTTCAAAAGATTTGAAGTTTCTTAGAAAGGTAATCAGATCCTTTTGTTTACAGAAGATACTCCCAGCAATACAGAATTGTTTTTTGCTACCCACAATCTGGCAAAAAGAAAACGCCTGGCAATCAACTAAAGACAACTTCTGAATTCACACAGGCATCAGCTTCCTAGCTAGATTTGCCCAGTTTGTTATTCTGTTTTTTCTCTACATAGAATTTCAGCTAGATGGGATACAAAAAGTATCATGGTTCTCTTTTCACTGTTTCTCAATTCCTATTGCTTGTGAGCTTCTGCCATGCAATTTGGAAGCAGTTTTGCAGAGTTTCTCACTAAAAGCAGTAGCTCCAGTTCTGGCAGTGGTATTTGCATCCTGCATGTGCTACAGTTATCACCAGAGTGTGCAGGAAGAGGTTGTGCTCTGTGCGAGTGTGTGAGTGGCTGGAAATGGCAACATCCCATTCTCATATAAAAGAGTATGTATATTTACTACCTGAGTAAATGCTTAATAATCCCTTTTCTTTCCTACATGGCTTTCTACCTTCATTTTCAATTTCTTTTTTGTCTTCTCATATTTTCCTTTCTCCTGTTTCCTTGAATTTAGTGGATTTAGCTCAGGCAAGAGAGAGAACACTGTGATTTTGGTAAGGCTGATCAAAATGCTTAATAAGATTTGCTGCAGTAAATAAATTAAAGGGAATGTAGGCAAGCTATTTAATCTCATGGTATTCCAGACCCTGATTTGTAATAAAGGAATGATAAGATCATAGGATCATAGAATCATAGACTCAGAATAGTTTGGGTCAGAAGGGACCTTTAAAGGTCATCTAGTCCAACGCCCCTACAATGAGCAGGGACATCTTCAACTAGATCAGGTTCCTCAGTGTCCTGTCCAACCTGACCTTGAATGTTTCCAGGGATGGGTCTGGTGGCCTTCTGCAATGGGCTAACAGCATTGGTGGATAAGGGGAGAGCAAGAGACATCATCTAGCTGGATTTATGTAAAATATTTGATACTGTCCCACATTACATCCTTGTCTCTAAATTGCAGAGACATAGATTTGATAGATGGACTACTTGGTAGATAAGAAACTGGATGGCTGGCCACACTCAAAGTGTTGTGGTCAATATCTCGATGTCCAAGTGGAAACCAGTGACAAGTGACGTACCTCAGGGGTCAGTACTGGGACCAGTGCTGTTTAACATCTTTGTCAGCAACATGGATGATGGGATTGAGTGCACCCTCAGCAAGTTTGCTGACAACACCAAGCTGTGTAACATGGTTTACATGCTGGATGTAAGAGATGCCATTCAGAGGGACCTGGTCAGGCTTGAGAGGTGGTCCCATGCAAACCTCATGAAGTTCATCAAGGCCAAGTGCAAGGTCCTACATCTGGGTCGGGGCAATCCCAAGCACAAATCCAGGCTGGGCAGGGAATGGCTGGAGAGCAGCCCTGAGGAGAAGGACCTGGGTGTGCTGATTGATGAGAAGCTCAACATGAGCCAGCAATGTGCGATTGCAGCCCAGAAGGCCAACCGTATCCTGGGCTGCATCAGAAGAAGTGTGACCAGCAGGTCAAAGGAGGTGATTTCTGCCCCTTCCACTCTCGTGAGACCCCACCTGGAGTACTACATCCAGCTCTGGAGTCCCCAACATAAGAAGGACATGGACCTGCTGGGGTGTGTCCAGAGGAGAGCCATGAGGCTGATCCGAGGGCTGGAGCACCTCTCCTATGAGGAGAGGCTGAAAGAGTTGGGGCTGTTCAGCCTGGAGAAGAGAAAGCTCCGGGGAAATCTTATTGTGGCCTTCCAGTACCTAAAGGGGGCCTACAGGAGAGCTGGGGAAGGACTTTTTACTAGGGCATAGAAGATAGGACTAGGGGGAATGGCTTTAAACTGGAAGAGGGCAGGTTTCGTTTACACATTAGGAGGAAGTTTTTCACTTTAAGGGTGGTAAGGCACTGGAACAGGTTTTCCAAAGAGGTTGTTGAGGCCCCATCCCTGGAGGTGTTCAAGGCCAGGCTGGATGTGGCCTTGGTCAACCTGGTCTAGTCGGAAGTGTCCCTGCCTATGGCAGGGGGGTTGGAACTCCATGATCTTCAAGGTCCTTTCCAACCTAAACCATTCTATGATTCTATGATCTGGCAGTGCACACTCACAGCCCAGAAAGCCAGCCGCATCCTGGGCTGCATCAAGAGGGCTGTGGCCAGCAGGTCGAGGGAGGTGATTCTGCCCCTCTATTCCACTCTTGTGAGACCCTTCGTGGAGTACTGTGTCCAGCGTTGGAGTCTTCAGCACAAGAAAGATGTAGATCTGTTGGAGCGGGTCCAGCGGATGGCAACGAAGATGATCAGAGGGCTGGAACACCTCTTCTATAAAGACAGGCTGAAAGAGTTGAGGTTGTTCAGCCTGGAGAAGAGAAGGCTCCAGGGAGACCTTATAGTAGCCTTCCAGCATCTGAAGGGGGCCTACAAGAAAGCTGGAGAGGGACTGTTTACAAGGGCATGTAGTGATAGGACGAGAGCTAATGGTTTTAAACTAGAAGACAGTAGATTTATATTAGATATCAGGAAGAAATTTTTCACTCTGAGACTGGTGAGGTACTGGAACAGGTTGCCCAGAGAAGCTGTGAATGCTCTATCCCCGGAAGTGTTCAAGGCCAGGCTGGATGGCGCTTTGAGCAACCTGGTCTAGTGGGAGGTGTCCCTGCCCATGGCAGGGGGGTTGGAACTAGATGATCTTCAAGGTCCTTTCAACATAAACCATACTATGATTCTATGGGGCATCAACCACTTCTCTGGACAACCTGTTCCTGTGCATCACCAGCCTCATTGTAAAATAATTCTTCCTTCTGTCTGGTCTAAATCTACCTTCTTTGAGTTTAAAATCAATACCCTTTGTCCTATCACAGCTGGCCCTACTGAAAAGTTTGTCCCCGTGAGTGAAGGTGGTCTTTTTCTGTCTGCTTAGATAATATATTTTTTCAGATCTAGTCTTTATTCTGTCTACTTCTATCCCAGTTCCTCTGGTTATACAACCATGGCTTATGTTACCTGTCAAAATATAGTCACTGACGATGTTCCTACTAATTTTATTTTGAACCATTGCTTTTGATTACATTGCATTGATAGTGAAGTGTTCATTCCAAATTTAACTGTATGTTCAACAACATAGACCTTCTCCACTGCTTGGACATTTGTCCTAACACTCTGCTCTGTCTTTCCAGACTTTCCCTGCACCATCTTTTATCTCAAATTCTTCCCTTAAGCTTCTATCTTGAATCACATATCCTACCTCTAGGATTTTCCTCTTTCTCTCTTTTTCTTCTTTCTTTATCCTTCCTCTTCCTATTATAACACATTGTTTATATTTCTATCACTATTATTTAATTTTCTTTATCTACTGGATCTCATTCTCTTAAGCACCAGTAAACACAAAAGGATAACAATTATAGTCAATTAGGCTTCTCTTTTGAAGGCTTCAGAGTATTGCCACAGGAGATCATGAGAATTTTTTAATTTTTTAATGCACATGTCATCAAGATTTGTTATGTTATTAATAGAGCTGAGAGCACTACTTGCTGTTTCCTAAGATTAAAAATATACAACAAAATAGAGGGGGGATATATTCCCCAATTCCACCATTCCTTGTGTACAGCAAAAGACACAACATAAATCCTGTAGAATGTAATGCTCCTGTCCACAGATCATCTCACAAACTAATCACAAACTAATAATCTCACCTTAGAACTAACAGGATTTCAAATATAATCATACTCCGTTCCAAGTGCACACCACAATTTTTGGACCTCCCCCTTTCTAAAATACCAACATACATATTTTAACATTATCCTGGTCAGATAGGGCATCTGATTCTGCACTAGACTTCTGACTGAACAGCAAGTGGCACATATGTAGTCTCCAGATTTAACATATACCAGAATAATACAGTGATCAATATAGGATAAGAACACTTGAATGTATATAAAGCAAGACAAACGGACATGAGTGAATAATGTGGTCTCTTTTCATTTTCAGACAAATGCTTGTCGTTCCTACCACCAATGAGCGTTTTGAATATCGCATAGGGAAGAAGTGCTGCAACTAAGAGTCCATAAATCATTGGCTCCTCCTTATTTTTATATGCTACACTGAAGTAAAAGAACCTGAAAGCTTTGTATACTATCCTTATTCTACTTTCTATCTCTACATTTGGTAGGGGTGCCCCAGAGACATTATACATTTTTAGATTAGAAAAGAAATGTTGCACGTGCTTTTGAAGTGGGGGATTCACATTTCACATACAGAGAGAAATCTGCAAAACTCTGATGTGGAATTTCTGGCAAATAAATAGTCATGGTAAGCTAAACTAATGTCAATATCTTTGACTCCTTTGCTTGTAAAAACGTTATCATGGATTGAGGAAAGCTCAAGCAAAAAACTAAGTAGCATATGCATTGCATTTGAGAAAAAACCCTAAGACTGTGCAACTGTCAAGTCAGTTGAAGTGAAATAAAAAAGAAAAATAGAAATGCAAAAGAACAGAAAATGGGTATGATGCGCAGAAATTGTCACTCTTGGGCTAATTGGAAGACTAATAGCTTTGATGAAAAGAGAAGGCAGTGAGAAGTTTGTGCATTTCACAAAAGGCATCCTTTCTGCTTCTCATCTGCAATCTACCTATTTGCATCTGAAAAATATATTGGCATGAAAAAATGCTATTGTGTAACTGGCACTGTGTAACGGAGAAATGACAGACAGCATGAAACAGGGCAAAATAATTTTCCTCATTAGAATGAATATGAAAATCAGGATTCAAGAGGGCATCAAGAAGAATCCACTGTGCTACTAGACCTAGCAAAAATATTTCAAGGGAGAAGACTATTATTTCATCTAAAAAAAAGTACATGTATATATGTTTCTAACTATTGTAATCCAGAAATGCCTAAATATCAAAAAAGAAAAACATGCTTCAGTATTGTTTACTGAGTATATAATTGGTCAGAGCAATTAAATCCTACCACTGCTCTCAGGGCTTGACACCAACTTTTCCTAGCTCATTTTTCTTCTTTTCAACACTTTAATTTCCTTAAAACATTCTAGAAACACACAAATCACTATCGTAATGTCACTTTGCCATACATTCAGTCACAGCTTTGCAACAGTGTTGTTAAGACAATTATGAAAGTGGGGGAAGGTAGACTATTTGATGATAAAATGGAAACATAATAAAGAAAAGAATCATTGTATGAATATTTTTTATGAAAGAGTCTGACAGGCTCTTGAAAAAGGGAGGGAGTTTGTTGTGGGCTATTTTCAGAGAAGTCATCTACATAATGTGTCATGTTTGTTATAGCTTTGTCAGAGATTTCATAATTGACATTTCAGTTGTTTGCCTAATTAGAATATGATAGAATGGTATCAAAAACATGAAAAGATATTTTTTTTAAAGGTGTTTCCTTGGCCAAGGTTAATGCTGTAACCGGTAACAGAGTATCTAAAGAAATGTAATAGATGCCTAATGGTATCTAATGGCTCAACAGTAAAAGTAATAGGTAATTACTCAAACTCTAACAGACAAAGCATGTAGGAATTACTGTGTTTCAATTCACCTTTCAGGTACGTTTATGATGCTCAAAAAATATTAAGTTGTGCAAATGCCAATTAAAATCTATCTTGCAGGATTTTTTTTTTCCAGACTTTTAGCCCTTCTCCAACACATGTCCTTCAGTGAGGCCCCTGCAAACAGCTCGGAAAGGATGGAGGCCAGTAGATTAAATCATAGTAGTTTCCTGGTGAAAAACGAAGAACCACAAGGTGGCTGGCCTCTGTGCAGGTCTCAAGGTATGACATGGTGGAGAAGGGCAGCTTACATGGGTGGTTCAAGACAACTCAAGAAGTATCTTAATTACCAGTGTGTTCAGTCCATGGGGTCACAGCTACCACAAGGAAAACAAGTTACAATACAGTTCCTCCAGCTGGTTTCTGAATCTGTCCAGCAGGAACTGTATTATGAAAATGTGCTAGAGTCCTGGAGAGGTCTTGGCTGCATCCTCAAGTTAGGGGGAATCAAGTTCTGAACTGAATATACCTGTTACTAATATTGTAATCTAAAATCAAGTTCAATACATCATTTTTGCTAGACATTCATGGAGTTATCCCAGATGAGAATTTATCCTGTATTAGTGATGCAGACCTCTTAGGAGCCAGATGTCAGCACTGATTTGATATCATTTGTAATTTGTCTCTGACTAAAAGGTGCAGTGAATAAAGCAAAGGAGAGGAAGTGAATGTGTGCAATGAATGTAATGTCCATACTCTTCAGAGGAGTCATACTGTAGATCTGCTATGTGATTCATTTTTTTTTTTTTTTCCAATATGAAATATGGATTTCGTATTGGGCTTTTAGAATCATAGAATGGTTTATTTTGGAAGGGACCTTAAAGATCATCTAGTTCCAACCCCCTGCCACGGGCAAGGACACCTCCAACTAGTCCAGGTTGCTCAAAGCCCCATCCAACCCAGTCTTTTCTTCAAGGAATGTAGCCATTGGTCTTATATCTATTATGTATTTGTGGACTTGTATTAGCAAGACAATAAATGACACTTATTTTAATGCTCATTACATTAAAATAAACCCTTAAACATATAAGATCTGGTGCACAGGTTTCTATGATTTTATCATTCGTTCTTTTGTTCACAGTGAAGATACATATGCCGAAATGTTTGGTGCCTAAGGAAAAACCTAATTAACTGCTGGAGTCCCCTATATGATCAGTGGAGAAAGATCTGCCTGAACAAATTGAAGCAAAAACATTAAAATGAATAAAACATGATTCATTTAATTCATTACACATTTTAAAAAAGCATAGAAAGGAGAACCCTGGGAACTACCGACCTGCCAGCCTCACCTCTGTGCCTGGGAAGATCATGGAACAGATCCTCCCAGAAGTTAAGCTAAGGCACATGGAGGACAGGGAGGTGATTTGACACAGCCAGCATGGCTCTTCACCAAGGGCAAGTCCTGCCTGACCAGCCTTGTGGCCTTCTATGATGGAGCGACTACATCAGTGGACAAGGGAAGACCTATGGATATTATTTATCTAGACTTCTGTAAGGCCTTTGACATGGTCCCCCACATCTTTCTCTCTAAATTGGAGAGATAGGGACTTGATGGGTGCACTGTTTGGTGGATGAGGCATTGGCTGGACGGTCACATCCAGAGGGTAGTGGTCAACGGCTCAACGTCCAGACGGATATTGGTGATGAGTGGTGTCCCTCGGGGGTCTGTACTGGAACCAGTATAGTATAATATCTTCATGAATGACATGGACAGTGGGATCGGGTACACCCTCAGGAGGTTTGCGGATGACACAAAGCTAAGTGGTGTTGTTGACACACCTGAGGGCAGGCCGTCATCCAGAGGGACCTGGAGAGGCTTGAGAAGTGGGCTTGTGTGAACTTCATGAGGTTCAACAAGGCCAAGTGCAGGGTCTTGCAGCTGGGTCGGGCACACTGCGGTACCAGTACAGGCTGGGGGATGAAGAGAGTGAGAGCAGCCCTGCTCAGAAGGACTTGGGGATCCTGGTGTGTTCAAAGCTGGACATGAGCCGACAATGTATGCTTGCAGCCCAGAAGGCCAACAGTACCCTGGGCTGCATTGAAAGAAGCATGGCCAGCAGGTTGAGGGAGGAGGTTCTGCCCCTCTACTCCACTCTGTTGAGACTCACCTGGAGTACCATGTCCAGCTCTGGAACCCCCAACATAAGGACATGGACCTGTTGGAGCAGATCCATAGGAGGGCTGCAAAAATGGTGAGAGGGATGGAACACCTCTTCTATGAGGACAGGCTGTAGGAGTTGGGGTTATTCAGCCTGGAGAAGAGAAGGCTCTGGGAACACCCTATTGCTGCCTTTCAGTAGTTAAAGGGGGCTTATAAGAAAGATGGGGACAAACATTTTAGCAGGTCCTGGTGCGATAAGATGAGAGGTAAACTGAACGAGAGTAGATTTAGACTATATAGAAGGAAGAATTGTTTTACAATGAGGTTGGTGAAACACCGTGACAGGTTGCCCAGAGAGGTTGTAGATGCCCTATCCCTGGAAACATTCAAGGTCAGATTGGACGGGGCTCAGAGCAACCTGATCTAGTTGAAGATATCCCTGCTTATTGCAGGAGGGTTGAACTAGGTGACCTTTAAAGGTCCCTTTCAACCCAAACTATTCTAGGATTCTCTGATTCCTATTTTAATTAATAAATAGTTAAGATACAGTTCTCTAAAGATGCGCACTTAGCACCATTTGAAGCGCCCTGTAGTATCTGAGCCTTCTGCACCGGATGAGCATAGACTCATATTCTTTGGAGGGGTAAGCAGAATCCAGGTGGGATGTTGTACTGTACCCAAAACTGTATGAGATAGTTACATTTAGGCAACTAAGTTTATTTCTTTGTCAATACAGCTGAAGCAGCAATTCAGTTGATCGAATGTTGGTGTCTATCGAAGCCTTAGTTGAGTCAATATGATTCCTTTGACTCAGAGTCAGCAGATCAATACCTGGCTCCAGCAGGACTTTGGGTTTTTTGATCATGGGTCAGTTTACGTGACACCAGGCCTGCTGGCGACAGATGGAGTACATCTGTCTCAAAGGGGGAGAAGGTTCTTGACACAGGAGCTGGCAGGGCTCATTGAAAGGGCTTTAAACTAGATTTGGAGTGGGAAGGGGATGAAACCAAGCTCTTTAGAGACAAGCCTGGGGGTGGTGTGCCAATGTCTGTGGGATGGGATGCTAGTGAGGTCCCTCAGTCTGCTGACTCAGTGAAGGCAGGGGATGGTGATTCACACAGCATCAGAGATGTGAGAGTCATTAAAGGGTTAGAAACTATGGCCACACCTGGGAGTGGTCAGGTGGGAATTAGGGCTTCTCCCAGTAAAAAGGTGGTGGGACCAATAGCCCAACTGAAGTGCTTCTACACTAACACACACGGCATGGGCAATAAACAGGAGGAGCTGGAAGCCATCGTGCAGCAGGAAAACTATGATGTAGTTGTCATCATGGAAACATGGTAGGATGACTTGCACAACTGGAGTGCTGCAGTGGATGGCTATAAGCTCTTCAGAAGGGACAGGCAAGGAAGGAGAGTTGGTGGGGTAGCCCTGTATGTTAGGGAGTGTTATGAATGTCTAGAACTTAATGATGGTGACAATAGGATTAAGTGTCTATGGGTAAGAATCAGGGGAAGGGCCAGCAAGGCAGATATCATAGTGGGAATCTGTTATAGATCACCCAAAAAGGATGAAGAGGCAGACAAAATATTTTATAAACATCTGGGAGAAGCCTCAAGATTGTGAGCCTTTGTCCTCATGGGGACTTCAATTTACCAGATATCTGCTGGGAATAAAAAACAGCAGAGAGGGAACAGTCCAGGAAGTCCTTGAAATGTGTTGAGCATAACTTCCTGACACAGCTGGTGAGGGACCCAACTACGGAAGGTGCCCTGCTGAACCTGTTGTTTGTGAACAGAGAAGAACTTGTGGGGGATCTGATGGCTGGAGGCCATCTTGGAAACAGCGATCATGAAATGATAGAATTTTCAATTCTTAGAGAGGGGGGTCAGGAGAACTGCCACCTTGGGCTTCTGGAGGGCAGACTTTGGTCTTTTCAGGAGCCTGGTGGGCAGAGTCCCTTGGGAGGCAGTCCTGAAGGGCAAAGGAGTTCAGGAAGGCTGGATGTTATTCAAGAGGAAGTCTTAAAGGCACAGGATCAGGCTTTCCCCACGTGTCAAAAAATGAGCTGTTGGGGAAACAGACCGACCTGGCTGAACAGAGCGCTATGGCTGAAGCTCAGGGAAAAAGGAGAGTTTACGGCCTTTGGCAGAAGGGGCAGGCCACTCAGGAGGACTACGAAGATGTAGTGAGAAGATGTAGGGAGAAAATTAAAAGGGCCAAAGTCCAACTACAACTTAATCTGGCTTCTGATGTTAAGGACAACAAAAAAAGTTTCTATAAATACATTAGCAATAAAAGGAGGATAACCTCCATCCTTTAATAGATGGGGGTGGAAATAGTGTCAAAGGATAAGGAAAAGGCTGAGGTCCCAGTGGACTGGAGGTTAGCAAATGTGATGCCCATCCACAAGAAGGGCTGGAAGGAGGCTCCAGGGAATTACAGGCCTGTCAGTCTGACCTCAATGCCTGGTAAGGTTATGTAGCAGACCATCCTGAGTGCCATTATGCAGCACATGCAGGATGAGGTGACCAGGCCCAGTCAGCATGGGTTTATGAAAGGCAGGTCCTGCTTGACAAACCTGATCTCTTTCTACGAAAAAGCGATCCACTTACTGGATGAGGGAAAGGGTGTGGATTTTGTCTACCTAGACTCTAGTAAAGCCTTTGACATTGTTTCCCACAGCATTCTCCTGGAGAAACCGGCTGCTCATGGCTTGGATGGGTGTACTCTTTGCTGTGAAATAAACTGGCTGGATGACTGGGCCCAAAGAGTGGTGGTGAGTGGAGTTAAATCCAGTTGGCGGCTGCTCACAAGTGGTGTTCCCCAGGGCTTGGTATTGGGGACAGTTCTCTTTAATAACTTTATCAATGATCTGGACAAGGGGATTGAATGCACCCTCAGTAAGTTTGAAGACGACACCAAGTTGGGCAGAAGTGTTGATCTGCTTGAGGATAGGAAAGCTCTACAGAGGAATCTGGACAGGCTGGATTGATGGGCCGAAGCCAATTGTTGAGATTCAACAAGGCCAAGTGATGGGTCCTGTATACGGGTCCCAACAATCCCATGCAGTGCTACAAGCTTGGGGAAGAGTGGCTGGAAAGCTGCTTGGCAGAAAAGGACCTGAGGGTGTTATTGACAACCAGCTGAATATGAGCCGGCAGTGTGCCCACGTGATCAAGAAGGCCAACAGCATCCTGGCTTGTATTAGAAATACTGTGGTGAGCTGGACCAGGGAAGTGATCGTCACCCTGTACTCAGCACTGGTGAGGCCCCACCTCCACCTCGAATACTGTGTTCAGTTTTGGGCTCCTCACTACAAGAAAGGCATTGAGGTGCTGGAGCATGTTCAAAGAAAGGCAATGAAGCTGTTAAGTTGTCTAGAGCACAAGTCTTATGAGGGGCGGCTGAGGGAACTGGCATTGTTTAGCCTTCAGAAAAGGAGGCTGAGGGGAGACCTTATCGCTCTCTACAACTACCTGAAAGGAGGTTGTAGAGAGGTGGGGGTTGGTCTCTTCTCACAAGTAACAAGGGATAGGACAAGAGGAAATGGTCTCAAGTTACACTAAAGGAGCTTTAGGCTAGATATTAGGAAAAATTTCTTCACCGAAACGGGTGTCAACATTGGAACATGCTGCCCATGGAAATGGTGGAATCGCCATCCCTGGGGGTATTTAAAAGATTCGTGTATGGGGTGCTTACGGACATGGTTTAGTGGTGGTTTTGGCAATGTTAGATTGACGGTTGAACTGGATGATCTTAAAACTCCCTTACAACCTAGATGATTCCATGATTCTAAGATTTTTGCCAGTGGTGGGCCTAGACATTTAGCTGATATGCAGATACCCACATAAAGAATACTTGATGACAGTGTCTGTATCTGAATCTGAATCCCCTCCTGGCACTTAGGTTCAAGTCAGTGACATAGACAGGACCACTTTCTTGGCTTTTTATGGTGTGGTTTTCAGTATAGTTGTATGCTGAATGACATTTAGATGTAGTTTGATTTTTTTTTGTTGTTGATATTGAATAATATCATACCTACAAAATAGCAATTTTGCTGCAGGATGCTGCTATAGTTATGATTATGAGAGTACTTTTTCCTTGCTACATATCATTACCTTCTTATGTGCATAATTTTGTGTTATTTTCGTCACTTAAACTGAGGGTTTTCATATTTGAGGCACTGATGAGACGATCATTTTGGGACAATTACCTGATCTTTCTTTTTATGTCCCTGATTCTTATACAATGAGGAACTAGAGTGATACAGTTTTCTATTACCTTCTCCACTGCTTTCTTGAGTTTGAAAAGACAAAATTACAAACACTTTGAAGTACAAGAATGGGCATAAATGTGCAAAATGCTGTTCAGCTGTTGGCTATTCATTTCTTTACAACCTGTATGCTCTGGTTTGTACCAATAAGTTCAACAACATTAGTGATAAACAATAGGAAATGATGCATAGGCGTCTGTCTGAACTCCTAATAATTTATCATCTTTCCTTAGAAATACAATATCTGAGATTCAGATCAATGCTTGATAAACTCATAAACTTTGCTTTGTTGTAGGCCCAGACTGCAAAGAAAATGGAAGGTGAGATATGGACTTTTCTGTCCTCTTTTATGCTTTATAGAGAGAGCAACTTTTGCTTCTCCAGTACTGGCTTCATTGTAAACATAGTCGTTTCTATATTAAGGCTTTAAAAAGGACAAAGAAGTAGCTACACAACAGACTTTGCTATATAGAAAGAAGGCAAACATTGTATGCCTAAATCCACAGTGTAGAAAACTCACACCTTAATGCAGTAGTGCTTTATCTGGAAGATAATCAATTTTTTACCTAGAAATTTCCTGCTTATTTACAGTTTGGCTTTATTTGATGTGTCTTTAGGCATGCACAGTCTTAACAAAGCAGAAGAACTTAGTACTGGTGTTATACCTGTGCATAAATCGCAGCAAGATTTAAAAAATACTCATGTTTACCTTGATGCTCACTCACTGGGGTGAGCATCTGATGCACCTGGACTCTGATAGCAGCTGGTCCTGCTGTGTGGGTATGGTTGAACCTGCGAAAGGCAGGTCTTTGGCATGAGTATGACAAGTGAGGAGGTGTTACCATAGGTTGTTTGCCTGGAACATTGCATGAGATCATGCTGGGTTGCAGAAATACAATGAAAAGTTGCATTAACTCTCTTGTTTAAGATATATCTACCAGAGGGATACCATAGTTCTGCATCATGAACCTACAAGATGCAGACATTTCGACAGAAAATTTGAGATCCTAGAAAGTCTGACATTCACAGTGTAACTGCAGTCTTGCTTGAGAAACTCAAGCTAATAGCCATTCCCAAAGAAATCTTGTGAGAATAAATCCACAAAGTTTGTTAGTTCTGCTCTGGCTTGGCCTATGGCAGTGGCTGAGCTGTTCAAGTTGAGGTGGAGTAAACCTGTACAAAGTCATAGCCAGTGGTGCTTGGGACACCTAAAAGTTAAAAAGTAGGACCATATAAAGGGCATGGACACATTCAGGATAAGGTAATATCTGAATAAATATGGTTCCCTGTGTTGGACTTTATTACCTGTGGAATTTATTTGGGGTTCTACGTGGAATTTGGTGATTCCAGCCAGTTTCCTTGAAGATAATCCACCCGCCTAGTGTAGTACTGCATCATAAGTGGTACTGGCTTAGCAGGCTCTGCAGGAGAACTGAGTCCTCTGAAGGAGGAGCAGATTTACTGACTCTCACACTTTGAAGAGGTTTCTCTGGGATGAGGTCAGGGACCAATTAGAAACACTGTGGGAGAGATGCCACATACCCCCTCCTGGGTTAATAAACCTTAAGTGCCACTGTGATAAAACTTGCAAGTAGAATTTTAGCAAGTTTTCAAACTGTGTGTGTTTGGTAGGCTGAACTATCCTCCCTTTCTTAAAATCTTGCAATTTTTTTGAGCCCCTCACTGGAGAGCACCAACAGTGAACAGATTGAAAATATCCCCATTACGAACACTATTAGGAAGGCTGGCAATGTTGATTGAAGTGAAGAAAGAGAACGTTACCTTTGGAAGACATTTGTTATTGTCATTAATGTTGGTTACCAAAACTGTCTTTAGGCTTTTGAGGTATACAGAAAGAAGAATGATTTCCTGCAATACTTTGAACTACAAACCACTTCATTTTTTTGCAGTGCTGGGGTCCAAAATGTTGTTATGCTGATCTAGTTACATTTTGTGCCCATTAATTGTTTGCTGCCCTAAGTAATACTGGGCCTGGCACAAGGCAGAAGATATTTAGACTTGGAGTTCTTGCCTTAAAACATTAATTCAAAGCAGACAATGTGCAAACAGGCCTGTAGAATGCTCTGAAAAACAATATTAGGAAAAACTAATCTTGAGCTTTCTGTCTTGAAGCAACTGTTATTAATGAGTACAGGGTGGTTCCATGACATACTCAGCATTATAATAACTCTTTTCAAAAGAATATATTTATTTTAGAAGCATAAACTCATAGAATTGCCTAGGTTGGAAGGGACTTTTATGATCATTGAGTCCAACCATCAACCTCATGCTGCCAAAACCACCACCAAACCATGTCTATAAGCACCATGTCTACCTGGTTTTTAAATACCTTCAGGGATGGCCATTTCACCACATCCCTGGGCAGCCTGTTCCAATGCTTGACAACCGTTTCAGTGAAGAAATCTTTCCTAATATCCAATCTAAACCTACCCTGGCATAGCTTGAGGCCATTTCCTCTTGTCCTGTCACTTGTTACTAGGAGAAGAGATCTACCCACACCTTTTTATAATGTATCTATACTACCTACTACTTTGTGTTCATATAATAAAAATAAAAATTATAATAGATAGTGTTTTACATTTCTACTGGGAATGTCACAAAACTGACTGCCAATGGGATAATATTTTGAATTATTATGGTTGCCAGTAATGTAACAAGAGGGGGAGAAAACACTGCTGATATTTTACTGCTTTGAACATTTACTATACAGTTTTACTCAGACTTGTTTTGGTATCCTAATAAGATGAGATAGATTTGGATGAAAATGAAAGAATGATAGTGGGCCAACTGCAAGGAGTAAATAGTTTGGTAGGCCCAGCAAGCAGAAATACACCAAACTGGAGCTGAGTAACCAAAATCGGATATCAAAGCTACTTGTCAGAATATGAAAAAACCCAATGAATATTAGTATTTTTTGAGTGGGGAAGAAAGGAAAAAACAGCTCACATTCGACTCTGGATCTGCCATTCAGAATAGCAAGACGCAGTTTGTCCTGCATATATGAACATACTACAGATTAAACCAAAAGATGAGTAGAATGTGGATGTTTTGGTCATGAAAATCTCAAGTATGTGATGATGTTCGTACATCATAAATAATTAACATGAAACAGAGACAAGCCATTTGTGACTATGTGATGGTTTTAACATCTGCGATGGGTCTAAAATACCGAATAATTCTCACAGTAGAAGGCAGAGAAAGAGAAGGAGATGAGACTGTTAGTGTATGATCAGCAAAGGAATAATGGCCACAATGTTAATAGGCATCAGTGAAGAGGAACTCAGCCCTGGGAAAAGTACAGCCACAAGGCTCTCTTCAAAAGCAGGGAACATTTTTGTTTATTGCTGCAGAAATTGTTTTTCAGTCTTGCCCTGCCTTCAGCAAATACATTTCCATATTACAAATATTGTTATGAGGTCTTTATTTGTGAATGAATTATTCAGATATTCCATTCACATTTATTCAATATCTGAACTTTGACAGTGGTCAGGAGTGCCCAAAGCTTCCAGACCCACCAGGTTACAGGAACTGATAAAGTAGATAGAAGTAACAAACAGGGACCGCAGGAATATCACAACCTCAACTGTTGCTCATTGCAGTGATGCTCTACCTATTGTCATTGTTGTAATTGACAAAGATCAGTCACTGCCAACTGACTAATATGACTTCTATTTTCCTTCCCTAACAAGATTATCAAAACACTAAGACTCCTTTGATTCCGGTAAACTATTTCTGTTTTCTGAGATTCCCTATCAGTGGTGTGGTGGTATGTGTATTCCCGCACTGTCCTGCAAAGTTTTTATTATATTATACCTTTTTTAGTCTCCATTATGTCTTGGAACAGAGTAACATTTCGGTATCTTCACTGGAGCTACAGACAGCAAAGAAAAAGAGCTGGTGTATCAGGAAACAGTGGTTTCCTTAATCCTGCAAAGCCTTTAGTTATGGACCTCACCCTGTACTGTATGAAGTGAGCTAGACCACACGTAGGCTCTGATTCAGCACAACACTTAAGGGGAACATTTTCAAAGTCACAAATGGCAGTTAAGCAATAATTTGCAATTGAGGATGAAAGTAGTAAGTATCCAGCTGTCATCTGTGACCTTTAGTTCTGCGTCTACAACCTGTGAAGCTGCCAGTGCCTCCTTAAGGGCATAACGATTCAGCAAAATGTAGAAGTGCATGACTTGTATTTTAGGAAGAATTATCACCAAATCTTATCTTATACACCGCCACCTGTATGCAGCAAAATGCATAAGCACATCCACTGTAGGGCTGAAAGGACAACAGTGTTTCAACAGTTGCATTCTGCACACAGTGGCTCCTATGGAAATAAAGTACTTCTCCCTTGGTGAGTTTAGTTCTTAAAAGAATGCTAACTGTGAAAAAGAATTAATATTTAATATGTAAAGGACTGGATACAATTTTATCATTTTTTTCCTATTTACTCTCTGACAGAACAGTTGGAGGTCCAATAAACATTCTGTAACTGCATTGAAATGCTGTCAGTTGGCACAGTTGTAGAAGTGTCTGGAGGTGCAGTGAAGTCTGGAGTTACAGTATGAAATGATCATGCTGGCATTGTATAGTTTTTGATGTTTTTTATTTCCTTCTCTGCCTCAGACTTGTCTGGAAACACTTTTTGTCTTCAAACAGCTCTCTAGACTTGTGTATGCAAGAGGAAAGAAAAAGTATAGACTGTGTGAAGCAAGAAGAGTAAAAGACAATAAAACCGATTGCATTTGTTTGCCTCTTAGTCACAAAAGCAGAAGTCGGGAACAAACTTTCTGAAATCAGTAAAGCGGACTTGACTTTGGAATACACGGAAATCAAGAGTAATTTCATTAACAAGAACTGCTGTGAGGACAAGCCTTAAGTCTCAGGCTGGAAAGCTGGTGAATGTAAAGCTGCCTCCTTCAGTTCCTGACCAGCTTAGGAACAGAAACACTGGAAATTTCACTGGAAATGGTGCACTCTTTGTCACTGCAGTTTGCATTCTCAAGCGACTCGGAAAGCAATAGGGATATTTTTGGCAGTCAAACATTATAGATTGCCAAACACTCTGTACTGTTCTTTAAGTTTGGGCTGGGAGTTGGTTTGATGCAGGAGTAAATATCACATGATGAACTGATTAAATATATATACCCCTTATTCTGTATGACTGACTTGCTTCTGTATGACTACTTGCTCAATACAAAAGGTCTTCCAGAAGATCCTCTCCAAAGAAAATAAAAAATAATAATTTTGAGACTGATTCAGCGTCTTTGGAAATTATGGTAAATCTTTCCAGATATGTTAGAACAAGTCCATAATAAGATTACTTAGATAAGAAAAGAAAGGGAGATTTAGCCATATTTTTTGTCATTAATGAAGACTTATGCTCCCTGAAAAATATGTAAATAAGAATTTAATTTTGTGCTTGACATGCTTATTCCACTTTGAGAATTTAATATTTTGCAATGGGGAGAAGACATAATTTGTATTTGAAAATGGATGGCATTTTCCAAGCTTTTTATTAATAAATGAGCATTATGAAGCTAATCCAGGGTCCTCCTGAGTGTCTCTGTGAGGCACTGAGTTTCGTGATAAAGTCTAGAAACTTATGTAAACTCGTATGAAAATAATCTTACAGACATCATATATAAGCAGATGCCATAGTTTCAAAAGAATCTTGAGCATTGTAAAACAGCTTAATGCAGTAGTTCAATGAAATAGTTTAATCACACTCCAAATCCATTGTAAGATCCCTGTTAATACATACTTTATTAATACGTGAGGTTTTATTATTATCAAGCCAAAGGGACTGGGCATCACGTTGCAACTGCAAAGTTGTCTGAGCTCATCTGATGGCAAAGCGCTGGTGAGCAGCATAGGCAGACACATTTCCTCACCTCATAATGAGCCGGTTTAGAGAACTAAACCACAGAAAAATATTTAGTGTTTTTGTTAGGTTGTCTTCCAATTTGTTGATGAACCAGCTCATGGTGGTGTCGCTGTTGGGACGGACACGACACTGAACATCAAGTTGCAGCAATGCAATTTCTTTATTTTACAAGCAGTGTTTTTTTATAGTCTTTTACCCAGGTGCTTATCTATGCATACATTCTAGCATTCTACTTTTGCCCAATACGCTCTCACATCACACGCCAGCCAGCTAATACAATTGTTGATCACACACTGTTCATGCTCTGGTCAAAGCCAGGATGTTTGCCAACCCTTATCTTTTTACTTAGCTCTTCTCAGGACTCCCCAGTCTCTTCAAGGGCACACGGATATCTGCTCAAGGTCAATGTTAAACTCTCATTCTGATCCCTCGGACCAGCCGAGGTTTCCCACATGGTGGAGTCAGGGAAAGATCCATTTCTGGGTGGGAGCTAAAGGCCAAGGAGAAGGGCAGGCAGACCCGCCTGCACCCCTGCCAGCAGCTCTCAGCGAGGTGAGCTTTGCAGCTCTGCAGCTCTGCAGGTGTTGGTTATACTGTAAGTATGCACGTGAAAACTGACTTGCATGCCCATCTGTAGGTCAGGGAGACTTTGTAAAGTTCATAAATCTTTGTCAGCTGTCTAGCTATTATGTCCTCTCTATGGGAAAGGGAAATAACCTTTGAATAATATGCAACGCTGCATTCATTCAGTCAGGCACAAATGTCCTCACACTTTTTGGGGAATCAAATCCTCCAAGGGTTTGGTTCTTCCAAGGCAGGTGGTTGTGCTATTTGCAATCACCATGACCCTAATAAAATTCTCAGTGAACAGAGGATAAGAGGTTTCTTTGAAGTACTCTAAAGCAGTAACTTTTTGTTTAACCTTTCTTTATTGTACAGTAGATACAATTGCTATTTCTACCATAATTGATTGGTCACTGAAAGAAGCTAATCAATACATGATGGTGAAGCTATCCATCTAATTACTATAGTTTATTACCATTCCTAAAAAGATGCTGGTCATTTTCTGAATCATTACCTTTCATTTCTTGTGTTTTGATATAAAAGTTCTCACCAAACAGCTATACACGAGTATTTGCCATTGTAAATAAGTTTTCTAACAGATGAAAGCATTCTGGAAGTGAAGCCAGAGAAGATCCTGAAGAGATTTAATCTATTTACATCACCTTCAGAATAATATGAAGTATCTGTCTATAAAAGAAAGAAGTCCCTTGGTCTGTAAGGATTTTGCAAACTCCGGCTCAGTATGAGCTTCCATTTGGGTCTCTAGATAAAGTCTGAAACATCATTATTTTATAATCACAAGAAGCAGTTAGAATAGAGGAGCAGCTAGATGAAGAATGCCCTGAGACAAGCTATTTTAGATTTCCAGGCACTAAAATCCTTGTGGATGAAAGGTAAAGAAAAAGCCTACTGATAATAAGAGTTGGTGCTGGTTGGAAACAACCCCAGTCTCTGTTAAACTTGACATTTGTGCCCCTCAGAAAGCAGATGTGTCTGCCCAGATTGGCCATAAGCTATATACAATGAGTCAGCACTCCTCTCACAGCCAGGTTTTTGTAGACACATATTATGAATTAAAATAGCTTCTCGTATGAATCCTGAACACACCAAAATAAGCTGACATTCCCACGGCAGGAGCTATATTTTACATCTTTTTTTCTTGGCTAAACTACCTCTTCCTTTCTATAATTTGATGGAGACATAGGTGTTTTAAAAGACCATTCCCTTAATGCAAGTTAGTATCACTGTTTCTGCAGAGAAGCTTTTCCTTTTTATCAACACTCCTGGCAAAGAAAAAAGAATGTACAAACAATTATCTTTATGCTAAAATAGATAACAACTACTAAACTATTCTATTTTCCAAGGGTCGACTAGATTAAGCGATAACACGGATTGTTTTTTTTCCGCTCTTCTAAAACCAGCAAATCATAAAATTAGCAATACTTGCTGGAAACTTCTTTTTCCCAAGCACGTCTAGTTTTGTGTTCTCTTCATCTCCTCAGTCCAAATTAATGAGCGTAGCAGTGAGCCACGCAATAGAGAAGTATCCTTGCCATATTTCTAGCTGACACGAGTGTGTTAGATATAATACGTACCAGCTAAGGAATCAGAGTGATCTAGGGTATCTACCACACTTTGAGAAAGAACTCTTCATTCACTGGTTATTTACTCATTCTAATAAACTTCCCTTGCTTTCCTCGTTTGTTTGAGTATTTGAGAATAGATCAGTAATCTGGGAAATTTTCCAGTTTAAACTCTAAGGTAATAAATAATTGAGCTCCCTGGCACTTAATGCTTGAAATAGGATCCTTGTGGTCTAAAACAAAGACTGAATTCAACAGTTTCACTCTGGAAAGCTCTATTTTCACAATGGAGTTACCAGTATGAAGTTACAGTTCTGTCTGCAAGAGACAGAGGTTTCTCAGGGGCTGTTCCAGTACTGAAATGAATTGATTTAGAAAACGTGACCTGTTCGTAAATGTCTGCAGCTTTCACTTAAAGTGAGAAGTATTTTACTTTTACCAGATAGGAGACATTTGATTGCTTATAAATCTATTCCAGGGAAGAAACGCAGAATAAAAGAGCCGTGTAAGACGAGTCCTGGTCATATCAGTTAATAAACACCTAGAAAGGGATCAGACACAACAGCAGAAAAAAATGGCATGAAAGAAGACAAAAAAGGAGCCTGCCTTCTTTCGTCTGAGAGCATCCTTTAAGTGCAGGGAGCCCTGTTTCTCACAGTGAACAGTGTTTGCTACAAAACCAGAAAAGTCATAGGAGTGGGAACTGCATGTTCCATGCAATAGCCATAACCGTCAGGCTCCTGCGGTCTTTTCTTCTGGTGCCCAAGGTGCCAAACCTCCCGTGCAGTCAGATCTGCTCCCAACAGCTAATGAAACCTGGAGAAGTTAAGCTTACCCTAAAGTAGGCACTCAGAGACAGGCCAGCTCAACTGCTCTCCAACTCCACTGACAGCAGCGGAAATGTAAGCGCCTGATGTATATGGAAATCTGTATGTGTACATCTGAATCTAAGAGTCTTGACCTCAAATGGAGCCTCTCCATGCCTGGAGGTGCTGCCACCTCTGTGCCATCAAAACCAGGAGTGACAGATGGCACAGGCTTGGTGTCTCCTAACCAGCTTTGTGTTTAGGGGCACACATATGTATGGTGTAAGTCCCTGAATCCTTTGAGGCTGAGGAAGGCACAGAACATCACCGGCTGTGGCAATAACTTGCTTCTAACTATTACCTCCTCCGCCTAAGGAGTAGGAATTCTACCTACAAAGAGAGAACGTACCATTGCTTTGACTCATTGACTCACCTAATGAAAAACCTCATTCCTAGCCGTGAAGTGTGGGTAGCAAAAGGAGCAGCTGCAGAAACTTGAGGCATAAAAAGGGAATTTTCAGGTCAGTTGAGGAATGGAGCAGGGGGAACGGTGCAAAAGTCTGTAGTTTTGAATTCAAGTGCCTGCAATACGCAGAAATCCTCTGCCCTTACTTGGATCTAGCCTATATCCTTCATCTGGAAGAAACTTGCATGTATAAGGAAGATAAAGTTTCTGCTATTGATAAATTTGCAATAAAATTGCATTCCGAGCAGCTAGACCAGCATTTTGTTACCCACAGTAACCTGCTGCCAAACAGAACAGGTAGAACAGCTTTCTGTGTCAGAGGAAGGTTAAATGGTCTTTGCTTTTTATCGGTGGTACAGATGATTTAACAGGTCTTTTAAGCTGTTCTTTGTTTATCCTGGTATTTTATAATGTATTACTAAGAATACAGAGATATTTTTTTTTCTTTTTGATTATGATATATGAATCTCATCAACAGCATCCGTAGGTAAGGTTTGGCTGTCTCCCAGAGCAATGAAGAAGAAAATGTTGGGATCACACTGGGTTTGTTTTGAATTTTCAGTGAAGGGGAAAAAAAATCCATCCCACTGTGAATTGTTATCACTCTTGAAATCGTTATCCACAAAAATGAGAACAGCTGAAATGTTTGGATACAACAGAAAGATCAGAAAAATGGGATACCAAGAGCATAAACTATTACTGATTTTCCCCTTGCGATTCAGCCAGTAACAACCCCAGTGAGAGCGGAGTACATAAATGCACAGGTGAAGATGTTTCAGCATGTTTGTTATATTGACAGTCTCTCACTTTTCTGTACCCCACAGAGTGACTTTTCCTCCTCTCCATCATTTTGAAAGTTATGGCCAAGATTCCATATTGCTTCATTAGTAAGGATTGTCAAAAGCATGACATCGTTACAATTGTCCCTTTGCCTGCTATATTACCTGGTTTAAACTCTCTAGGAGCTGTCATGTTCCAAGGACAGCACTCTGTCTTTCTACATCTGGCTTACCGAAGTGTTACTGAACTTCTGTGCTTACACCTGGATGCAGGTGAGCGACAGAGGCCTCCAATGCAACGCTTTGCTGCTCGTGTGAACGGACTCCTGTGTGCTCGTGTCTCTGATCTTATGAAAGCAACACAATCAGCGCTGTTCATCTGTGCTAGGAATGAGAATTTACGCTTTGTGTATCATCCTATCCAAGTTCACACCTCCTAGGTCAGGCCATGAATTTCTGAGAATGGGTAAGTTTAAGGCACAAGGTCATTGCTGCCCATAATTCTGTCAAATATGACTGCATGCATCTTAAAAAGCTGCATTCAAGACAGAGAAAGGATGAATTCTGGATCCAAGCACTCGCTGTGATGTCTCTGTCTTCACTGCACTCGGCAGCTGCTGTCAGGTGTGTCCTCTTCTCTGACCACACAGTGGTGTGAAGATATTCTGTATAGCGAGATTGCTAATGACCTCAGTGCTCCCTCTTTGAGGAGGAACAAGTTGCAGTCCCTGAAATCTCCCACTGCATTCCTTTCCCATACAATTAATATTAATTGTGTTTACAAGTTCTGCCTTTAAGCAATGATGAATAAATTGAAAGTAATAGGCAATTCTTTAAGTATTTTAATGGCAATTTTGAACTAATGACACTCAGTATGAAAGGTCAATTCATACTAAAATGAAAGATTTTTTTCTTATGATGTACTATGTCATATTTAAATATCTCTGAACATTCTCATTTTTTAACTGTGTGATTTCTGTCACGCTTGTATTTTTTCCCATGGCAAACTGTTGAGTACTGTTATCAAACTGTTGAGTACTGTTATCAAACTGTTGAGAACTGTTATAAAACTACATAGTCTCCTCCAGTGTATAAAACTTCCCCATTTATAAGAAATATTGGTAAGGATCTTATATTGGAAGAAAGAAAGATTTACAAACATAATTGCTAAAAAGTTATTACAACACAGAGATTGAAAAGAAATGGGATTTTCTGTAACTTAAATTTATGCTAAAAATGCTTATTACTCTTGTGTGGGATGAGGTTAACAGTCCTTTTTACTTTATAAGGCAGGATACAAAAACCAGACTGCTGGGCTTGAAGCAATCTGGAGTTTTAGAATGTGCTAATTCTTCATAGGAAGATATTGAGCCTGATTTATGTCTTTCAGGGGAGTGATTTCACGGCAGGAAATGGAGGAACTGTAAACAAATACAGACCATGCAGGAGCATCAACAAAGCAAACAAATAAAGCATTGCTAGTCCAAAAGTATTGGCTGAAAATTGACAATTTGACTCTAAATATCCTCTTCCGTTAGTTTCCCTGATATTGTATAATTGGGAAATATTCTATGCTTTCACATCATTCCCAGTGATCAACTGATATTCTTTAGCTGTCTAGCAAATTATCCTTTGCTAAAATTCTGTATTCAAGTTTAGAAATTAGCACAGAGCTCTCTTTCCAGTTCTTGAAGAAGTGAATGACATTTTCTTTAAAGGAAAAATAGGGAATAAAGTGCTTCTGATAAAATTTTGTGTCAGTGTTTACTTATAAGCCTTTACTACTCAGTGATCAGTCAAATATTCATGAACAGCAATTTGCAGTAGCAAAAGAAATTGAAACAGCATGCTTCAAAACCAAGTCTTTATCATCATGATCAACTCTTCTGTAGATTAGTGGTATCAGTTTATTTTATTTAAAACTGCCAATGCATTTTAGAATTCAGGCTCATCTCATTTAGATTTCTCTGTATGAGGGTTAAGTGCTGCACCAAGTAAAGCTGCAGCAGACACTTCCACACCCTTTATATTAATATTCAGCTTATTGACATCTTTTTAGGGACTGAATCAATGAAGGTAATAGCAAGGACATCTCACTTTCATTGGGAGACGGTCCTGAACAGGATGAAAGCTGCTGAGCTGTGTCTGAAGAACAGAAGGGCACACACTGGAAAATGCGGAAGCAAACCCCACCATTTTTTAAAAGGGGATTTGAGTAACCATTGCTCACTTTAAGAGCAGTGAGAGTTCAGGAAGGACTTATTTTTTCTCCCATTCTTTTAGTCCTCCACACGAGACTTTAGAAGTCTGTTCTCTTGGATTTTTTTTACTATGTCTATACATATAATGCTGGAGTTACACTATAAGATGCTGGCGATCTGCTATGAAAGTTTTTGGGACAGAGGGTAGACAACATGGATTTTTCTTCCTTGGAACCAAAGTATCAGAAAGTTAGGATTTTACACCATTTCCCACAAAGGCAGGGGTTTAAAATTCAGTTAACTAAGAGCTGGGCTTAGAAAAGAACACCCATGATTTATAGAACTGCTGGATTGTCACAACATACAGCTTCTAGTCAAGCTGGGTAAAAGGCCATAGGTTTAATTACCAGCAGCAAAGATGACCATAGAATTCTTGGTAGATGTGTGATTGTAGTAAAAATGGATATGTGATGTCCTTACAAGCTGAAAATCCTTTGCTAGCCTCAAAAATCTTCATAGGCTAGAGAGTCCTGAAAGGACTCAGACCGACCTGAAACCCAAACCTTGACTGAACAGAAGCTGCCCTTAGGTTGTGGATTACGCTGTTTCCTATGCCCTACACACTGCTGTTTCCTAACAGCCAGATTTGGTAAACTAATAAAATTGCAATTGGGTACTGAAACCTTCCCCTAGCCAAATCACACAACAGAGAGGCTTCTGGATGGAGATTAGGAACTCCGCTACAGACATGCTTAGTGGTGGAAATCGGTTCACCAAAGGGAAACGGCACATGTGCATGCCTCTCAGCTCCTCATGCAGAAGGATGGGGGTGCAAGAGGTGGGAGAAGAAAATGTGGGGTGAAAGGGCAATTTGGCATTTTTGGAGAAGCCAATCGTTCCTGCAGGGACCAGGCTGCTGCTGTCCCGAGGGGGCGGGCAGTGCATGTTCTGGCTTCTGCAGCGTGCCAGGGCAGAGGCAGGGGGGGCATCCCTCCCGCCTGTAACTCCCCGTGCCCTGAGCCCGGTCTCTTCTCCAGCTGCTGCCTCGGCAAAACACCTCTGCAAGCGGCTATCGCTGCAGGGAGGAAAACATCCCTGTTCACGTGCCTTAATTCAAACCATAATCAAAGCTGCTTATTGACTTACTAACAACACATAATTAACTGGCAATCAGTGTACTACATATTCAGGGTCAATATATTGGCAATACAAGAGATAAATCATGAGACCAGGCACATACAGAGCATTAATAAACCAGGTCCGCATTTCCCAGCCCCCGTAACTGATCCCCAGGAGCACACACACCCCTGGCACCCCCCAGGTCGCAGGTAACGTCCCTCTGCTCCCTCCCTGTGGGTCACAAGCCACCCCCTCACCCCCCGTGGCATGGGTGCCCACGCGTGTCCCCACGGGTATACACATATATACCCACCCTGGCACACATACGGAGTTACGGTTGGATTGTTCTCCTTCCGGCTTTTGGAACAGAAAGAATTTTTATCACTTGTAATGGGACTGACAGGGAAGTAAACACGGTTAATAACCCTTAAAACATTTCAGTCTTTTTATCTGAAGTGCATTTTCTTTCTAAATGAAAATTTCCTGTTTCTGCCAAACTTACAAAGATAGGAAGGATTCTTATCTCGTCGCTAACTTACAGGCTACGCTAACTGGGAACCAATCAGCTTTTATAGCTGCCTTCCTCTACAGAAATGAAAGAAAAACGAAGCTATTAAAGGGATAAGATCACTTTTACTGGATGGTACTCTGAGAAAAAAATGGGGGGGAGGAGAGAAAGAGGGGAAAAAAGAAAAATTATGTGCCATCAGTGAATAGTCATCACCAATTAAGTCTGTGAAAGCCAACACTCTTAACATAGAACTCACCTGATTTTCTGTGAAGGGATTAGGAGGTACCAAGTATCCTCATTGAAACGGGACAATCTTTGCTCACAGGGTTTCATGGGTCACCAGAATTCTGAGTTAAATCAAAGACAAAACCCCAGGCTACGTAACAGCTTTAGAATAGTGGGGCTTAAAGACATAAATGTTTTTTCACATTAACCCGGGAAAAAAAAAACAAAACAAAACAAAACAACAAAATTCCAGCCTGCTTCCTCATTTGTACAGAGTTCATTTTAAATTTAAGACCTAAGAGCTTCCAGAAGTACAAAGTACAAGCTGAATTCAGCAAATGGATGTGGCTCAAGTAAATCTGTTTTATTTTCTGGATCAATTTAGTAAACCTGTAACCGTGCCAATCCCTAGTGTAATATCTAGTAACACTGTCATAGAAATATGACAGAGATGGCTCTGATACTGCATACAGTTGTCTTTATTTCATGCTCAGACATGTATGCCCGATTGATTTTCTGTATTTTTTACCTGCAGATTGTTGTCATTTATCTTTCATGAATTCACACACACCTTTTTGATTTTGTTGACCTTTCCTAGCAAGTACCAAGCTACAATGACAACCAAAAAGGCCACAAAAAAGTTCACAGATAGTATTGCACATTTCAGAACTGCAGTGTGTTTCTGGAGGGAGGGGATGCCATTTCATTTTCCTGTTCTTCCAGCTCTGGGTGACAGAGGGGCTGCTTCCCTTTCACCTGAAGTGCTGTACTAGACAGATATTTTTCATCATTCTGTCAAGTTATTTGCTGTTGTCCTTTGAGATCCTTGACTTTTTTCCTGATCCCTGGATCACAGACCCCCAGCAGGGTGTGTGCAACCTGATATTCTTTTCTATTCTTTTCTATTCTATTCAGCTCTGGAGTCCCCAACATAGGAAAGACATGGACCTGTTGGAGCGGGTCTGGAGGAGGGCCCAAAGATGATCCGAGGGCTGGAACACCTCTCCTATGAAGACAGGCTGAGAGAATTGGGATTCTTCAGTCTGGAGAAGAGAAGGCTCTGAGGAGACCTTATCGCGGCCTTCCAGTACCTAAAGGGGGCCTACAGGAGAGCTGGGGAAGGACTTTTTACAAGGGCACACAGTGATGGGATGAGAGGGGATGGCTTCAAACTGGAACAAGGTAGATTTAGATTAGATGTCAGGAAGAAATTTTTCACTCTGAGGGTGGTGAGGCACTGGAACATGTTGCCCAGAGAAGTTGTGGATGCCCCATCCCTGGAAGTGTTCAAGGCCAGGCTGGATGGGGCTTTGAGCAACCTGCTTTAGCAGGTGCTGTCCCTGCCTATAGCAGGGGGGTTGAAACTAGATGATCTTCAAGGAGCCTTCCAACCTAAACCATTCTATGATTCTATGATTCTTCTCCGAATTATATTGAAAGGAATCAATACATTTTCTAATGTGCACAACTTTAGTGTAGCCACAGATGCACACAACACAGTCTATTATCCTTTTCCCCCCAAATCTTGGTGAAATTAAGATACATTATCAGAGGACTGCTGAGAATGCCTCAATACCCCACACTAAGAACCTGTTAACAGCGACACAAGAATGGTTTTACAATCATAGAAATTTTTATTTGAAGGGACCTCTGGAGGTCATCCAGCCTCCCCCGTGAAACTGCTCTTGAGGAATATCTACTTCTGTGGACAGGCCCAGCAAGTGAGAGAAACATACATACTGTATTTCTAAAGAGGGCTAGTTACCATCCTGCAGTTATGGAGCAACTCTCTGACCCAGTATATCCAAGTTCAATTTGTCTCTGTGAAGAGGAAACTAGGATTTTGAAAAAAAAAAAAAAATCTGAAAAAAATTGGTGCCAGTTCCAATCAGTAGCAGCAAAACACAGTGGTTTTTCCTCCTTTAAGTTTCTCTAATTGATTGAGATGCTTTTTATACCTAATTTTCAGCTCATATGCTTTTTTTTATCTGCTATAATATTCTCATTCATCTCTTTGTAAAATACTATTTTTTTCTCCCTGTCTGAATCTCAGTTTTCGCTGAGATAATTGGCTTTAGCTGTGATTTTCGAAAGCGCTCAAATGCATTTTTCCAAATGGACTTCGAGCTCAAGTCACATTATAAGTCACTGAGCCTGACGGTTCTTAAGAGCATAAGTAGTTTTTGAAAATGGATCTTAAACTCTTAAGCCACGTAGCTGCTTTTGAAAAGTTATCCTTTGTGCAACATGTGCAAGCCAGGAAAGGCGCCAAGTAAACAGAAATCTCAGTCTTCCTTCAGTCCCACCGTACATTATGTGCAACTGTTGGTCATTATGTGTATATACTTGGACAATATGTATTTCACATAAAATAATTATAAATTACATCTTTGAACAGAGATAGAATTTGGGAAAAAATACATTTAGGAATGTAAGAATACAATATAGACTATAAGAGAACAACAACAACAAAAAAACCACAAAACACAAACCAGGCCAGAAACGAAATGTCATCTTCTCTGCCAGAATAGACTAGAAAATCTCCAGAAAGTACCTACGGTTTTGAAATTATATCCTGCTCGCTCCCCCTGAAGCTGATGACAAAGCTCCCAGTTTCTTTTCAATTATTGTAGCTTTACTGTTTCACATGTACTTCAGACAGAAATTGTGTCTCTTTCCCTAAAAAATATAATTCAGGTCATTCCTTCAGCAGGGCAGTTATCTATCTGCAAATTAAGTGAAACTTTATCATCCCCAGCTTTTATATTAGGACCGTGCTAGGTAATTAAAATAGAAACTGATATGATTTTAGCATTTCAGCCCTTTTGAACTATTTATTTCTGTTGTATCTAAGGGAAATACGTACAGTCCAACTGGACTGGACTTCAGAAACATTTAACAAAGTTAACACCTTAATCACAAGTAGCTCTATCAAAATCTATAAAGCTACATTTATATTATTGAGCAAGATTAATGAGCAAGATTTAGTACCTGATTCAAGAACTTATTTAGGAAAGTTCTGAAAATGAGGTACCTTTGAGGCAAAGGCTTGGTGGAAGCCGGGTTGTCACGGCTACTATTGCTAGTGAGGAGCAGAAGGAGTTCTGCTAGGTCAGGAATAAGCTCTGTGTGGTGGTTAGCAATGGGAGTGACAAATTATTTCTCAGAGTAGTAAATGGAATCTTAAATGGATCTTCAATAACATGCTAATTTTGTCTGATATCTTGACTGTGGAATTAATTTCCTAACTGCCAATTTCAGCTAGCCACGCAACTGCTTCTTTAAATTTCAAGGTGACATTTGTAGGGCCATAGGAGACATTTTAGCTTGGTGAATAACAGCATTGGATGCTTTAAACAACACCTCTGTTTTCATTTTGCAATAAGTTGTTCTCAGTGAATTTATCAAGCATAGGAAATATTAACCGGACAGCCTTGTTGAGCATCTCTATTCACCACCAACAAAAAACCAAAGCGTTTTCAGATGCTAATGAGTATTGTTGTTGTTAACACTGAGATGGGTGGCTCTCGTATACAAAACCTTTATTTGATACAGAGATTGTAGACAGTCCAGCGGAGGAAGAGGAAAGAGGGAAGTGGGAAGAGGGAAGGTGATGGCAAAGATAAAAGGAATTTTTGGTGTAAAGTGCTGGGCAGGAAGACACCTGGAACATCAAGCAAAGATGATTGCTGATTGATCTTGACCATGATCAAAAGTAGAATGTCTAATCCTCCTTTCTTATGTTAGCAAGCTGCAGGACCTAATATTGTCTAATTAATTGAGCTGAAAATAATATGATCTTGACTGAGGAAGACCTTTTCAGGAATCATTAGAGAGCCTTTATGAGTTTTCTTAAAACTAAAGTCTGAATGAGCAGCTAATTTGAGTTGTTCAAGCAGAGCCCAAAGTAAGTTAACTCTCTGTTTAAGACCTTGAAAACTGATGTGAGTTTATCTTTTAGTCTCCTGTAAGGACTCAGTGATACTTCTGCAAGTAAAGACCTGGCAACTTCACATAGTTCATCTCAGGGCCAAGCAGAGCAGAAACCCTTGTTCTTGGGAAAGCACCATTGCTTGCCATCCTGTAAGAAACCTGCCAGTTAAGGGCCAGAAACAAACCTCTATCTATACCCCTCAATTGCCAGTAAATTTGCTTAGCAGTAAGAAGTGAACATACTGCAACCATCTAAAAATGCGTATCAATTATTTTCCTCTTAGTGCAACCAGGCTGCTTCTGGAGATAACGCAGTAAGGAAGGAAGCATCTTTTTCAGCCCCACAAGGCAATGCTTCTTCACATGGCTTCTCGCAACAGGCTGTGCCTGAAGGCACAATTTTGTACTCTGCTGAAACGATCAAATGAACAGAGTATAAAACTAAAACTTTACTAAAATGAAAAAGACCACTTAAATAATTTGGTAGGATGGGTTATAAAACCATTTAATAAATCTGAAAGACAAATCAATGAATATGCTTGCTGTGTCAGAAAAACAGGACTGTGTGCCAGAGCAATACAGCTGTTTCTCTGCTTTGGGGATCCGCCTGAAACCTCTTCTGATTATTTTACAAAGAGCTCCTAAAAGCTCCACATATCAGCACACATATTATCTGACAGAACACCCAGATCTGAGAATAGAAAAAACAAAAAGATGCATTAATTTGTGGTATCCATGGGAAAGAGAGACTTTCTTCGAAACTAATCCAAACACAGTGAAGTACCATGCAGTTGTGTGACAAACATAATCACAGTTTCAGAAAAAATAATCTGAATAGTTTTCAATTTAGGTAATATTAAGATATCACAGAAGAAATGCACGTTTTAAGTGGTTATAGGTATACTTCACCTAGGAACCTGCACTCCTGTCACTTGACATATATGCTTTGCTCCAAGGGGGGAAATAACTCTAAAAGTACCCCTTATAGTACTACTCTTCATCTTGAGGGTCAGCCCTCTCAGGCAAGGAAAATGTAATAATAAACAGTTTTGGCCAAACTCCTTCAGAGATAAGAAAACCACCCCAAATCCATCTTCAATTAGGTGACAGAATTTATCACAAAGGACTCCTGGACCTCCTGTAAGCTTCTTCCAGCATGTCATTTAGTCTGCCTGACAGCATGGTGACTCTACAACTATAGCCTATTTTATTCTGTTCAGAGATTTACCTTCAGATGTCTCTAAAGGCTTTCTTTAACACCCCCTTCCCCTTTTTTTTTTTTTTTTAATTAGGTAAGGTTTTTCAAGCTTGAGGGCTGGTTTTTTCCAACAATTGCTCAGCAGTCATGAATGGGGAACTGGGCTAAACCGACTGCTTCAATTACTTTAATTGATGGAGGCTGGGGTGTGTGGATTTTCTCAGCTGAGTCTAATGAAAGAAGCATTCAGTTTATAGAGGATATTTTATGCTGCAGAATGTAAGTTTGAGAGTGAGGAGACCATAATTTTCTTCTCAGCTCCTCAAATGATCTGTAATGGGATGCTGGCCAAAACATTTCACTTCAGTGTTTCAGGGCTCAGGCAAGTGACTTGTACTGAATTTTGATGGGGTGATTTAAGAAGTCACCAGCCTCAGCTGGTTACAACCCTGTAACAAAGCCTATCACAAAGCATGCCAATACTTCAGCTACGCCAGTGCCTGGCTCAGTAGGATAAACAGCAAAGAAGACTGATGTGTGCTGACGCTCAGTGGTACCCAGGAGAGACAGATAAGCAGGCTGCTCTGCGGCCCCTGCCAACAGTGCACACGTCTGGCTGCGAGGTTGGGCTCTGGATGGAGAGCTGGGTTTGGTGCAGGCTTGAGCCTTCCTTACAGGGTTCAGGAGGAGAGGTTTGCCTGTAAAACCATGCTTTGTGCTAATTACTTTGCTTGTAAAGTGATGGTGGATCTATGAATGGAAAGTGGTATACAAAGGATTAACTGTCTATTTTTGTTAAATCAATACTTAATTTCCATTGGTATTTTTTTTCTCCTCCTTCATCTAAGAATCAAAGGTATTTTTAGCTTAACAGAAAACTTCTGTTGTTACACATTAATATTTTAAACCAATCACATAAGATTGATTTTTTTTTTTTTTTTTTTTTAGGCTGAACTTTTCAGTGACTTCAGTAGGGATTTCTTCTTCACATTGATTGTACGGCATGGCCATATGTAACTAATAAATATTTTGCGCATGAGATACTTTCTAAAGTATTGTCTTTTTTTTCAAATGTATCTGTGTGGAAGGCTTTAAATTAACCAGAGCTATGAGGTGGAAACACCTCCATATCTCTTGTTAGTGAGATTATCAAAAGAACCCAAAGGCTTTCAATCTCCCATGCTATATTTTATTAAAGCACAAAATAATAGGCTGGGACAGAATAACTCTTTCATACAGGGAAAGGGTTGGCAACCACTATCTGAGACAGATTAAAGAAAATCTCTGGGAAAAAAAAAACAACCCAGCTCCTTCACAATGTATCTTTGCAAGCTGGGTCCTTTCAGTCCAAAAGGCTGTACGGTGTGACTCAGAGGCTAGGACCTAAGTATAAATACACAATTTTCCTCTCAGCTTCCTGTTCTCAGAATATTTTAAGCAAAATATATAGTCTACGTGTGTACCGATATCTGAAAAGGAACAATGTATATAGATCCGTTTTCTGTCGCACAGTCATTGCTCAGTGCTAGGCTGCACTTCCAGGATCAATTACCCTTTCAGGTCATTGACTGAGAGGAACCGTGACTTCATGGTATCTTCTAGGATGTGATTCCTTTTTCTGTCTTAAGGGAAGATGTGCGCATCAATTTATCAGCTTATATAACTCTTTTTTTAAAGACACAGGTCAGTCACAACTTTCTCCTTTTCCTTTTGACTCTTACTTAAGGTTAGAAGAAAATATTGGACAAGCTGTAATAATTTCTCTATTTCTGCTCTTGTAAGCCAAGACCCAAGAAGTTATTATGGCATTTTCTTGAAGAGCTTTATGTCTTTGTTTTACTAAGCAGAGTAGGTTTCCTTTGGTAGGCTAGCTTTCCAGGGAAGTATATCCCTCCAGTCTATCACTATTTCCCAGGAGCTGTTTCATTTGACTGGAAAACTGGCCCAATCCAGTAAATGCCTTTGGGTATTTTGGAACCCTTGCAAGTAGCACTGTAAAAGCACTGGAAATGTCATGAAGTGCAGGTTTAAAAGTTTTCAGTTAATCAGTCATATGCTAAATAGAAGAAATGAGACAGTTAAATTTCTACTGCAAAAATTTCCATCCTCTAATGGTTAATGGTCAAAATATAGACTTAAAGTTACCAAATAAATCAAAGTGAGGCTTTCATTTTCCTCTTTAACTTGTATTTTCATTGTTCTAATTGAGGTACTAAGAAAATGACCCATCTGAATTTTTCTTCAGTATTAATCCTGATCTTACTGATTAAATGACCTCAGCTCAGATTCAGATTTCCTGTGGAATTTGAAAGCCCTACCACCTTGTTTGTCTTTCTTATTAATTACAAGTATTAAGCTTAATATTAACATAGGCTAGTTAGATATGTGAATGGATGCATATAAACAGATACGTAGATAGATATAAATAGATGGATCTATAGCTAGATTCTTCTCTAGACTTTATGGGAGCTCAATAAACCAGAAGTAGTCGTGGATCATTACTTTTATTGTGCTTGGGCATTGTAGAACAAAATGGTACAGTCACTACCTTCAACATTTTTCTAAGTATGTATAAGGCCAGAGCAACAGACAAACTGGGAGAGTTATTAGAGAGGAGTTAAAAAAACCCCTCATGATACAAGCTTTGTTCTCATAGTCAAGGCCAGTATCTGTACCAAGATACCTGTAATTTAAATATTGTCAAGCTTTCAGTAACTGTGGCAAAATAAGGTATTAAACAGCTTTGCAGATGTTATGAGAGGTTAATCTGAAGCATGAGTTTGGATGAAAGGATCAGAGTTCTTTTTTTCTCCCAATTTAACAAATGGTAGAGAGAAGCTGACTTCTCAGGCTGACTAGAAGTGAGAGCTGACATTTCAGCAACAAGTGGAGGCTTCATAGGCAAGGTGGAGATACCTGCAAAGGGCCTTGATGGTGAAGGTCTTCAACAGAAAACAGAAAAAAACATGATATATCAAGAGGGGTGAAAGAGTTGTTGTGGTGTGCTGGGAAAAAAAAACCTGTCCATCAGAAGGCCAAACCTAATGGGAAAGGAGGTGTTCCCTCTAGGCATCTTCTGGGACACACTTTCTCCCTGGCCATAGCAGGGGGGTTGGAAATAGGTGATCTTTAAGGTCTCTTCCAACCTAAACCATTCTACGATTCTGTGATTCACCAGTGTTTCTAGTCCCTAGGGGAATCTGGGCATATTTGGATCTATTTTGCTACCACTAGTTCCTACCACCATTCAAGACACTTGGAACAAATCCTAGCAAAACGATGAGGATGCTCACTTTGTTTCTATAGACCTCCTTTAAGTACAGAACATGCCTTTGTAGCATACTATGTGTGCTTTCTTCAGCTCATACTGTCTTTACTGAAATACTGTTTTTTCTGTCCTGGATGCTTGCTGCCTTACCCATTTTGGCTCTGATGGTTCAATGTCCAACAAAAGCGCCTACCTGGGGCTGTTTGGATGTTGCTGAACTGGAGAGAAGGACATGGACCAAGGGATCTCTTGAGATCCCTGCAGATCTTGTGACTCAAAGTTTCTTTGGAAAATATGTGTGGGGGTGGACTATGGAAAGACAAGGAAGGAAGGTGAGAGGAGACCACCGAGCCCTGCATGACATCTCAAAGTTAAGCGCTGGGCAGGGGAGAAAGACTGAAGGTGAGTGGTAATAAATGACAGTATGTGCTCTTCAGAGAGTGGTTTTACAAGGCTAAACAGAATTAGGACACCCAGAACTGAAGCGGGGGAGCAAGGGATATCATTCATACAAATAAGCTGGATGGTAGCTTGAGGAGAGAGGTAAAACCTTTATAAAATCTAATGATGTGTAAATACCACCTGCATTAATTATGCTGCACTATTGAATGTTAAAAATCTGAAGCCCGGAGCTAGAATAATTAATCTGCCCTTGTGATTGCCTTGGAAGGGAGAAACAGGTACTGTTCCTGGCAGCGAAAGCCAAAGTTACAAATGAAGAAAAGGGAGAGTTTATTGTGCTCAAGGCCTTATTTTTGACAACAGAGAGTTTCAGTTTCTCAGGGATGTTTGCTGAAAGCCTAGGGGAGAGAGACACTGTCCTTTCATTTTCTTTTCTTTTTTCTTCTATTTTTCAAAGGAGCTGAGTCATTTCAGCCTGAAATCCCTAACTTAGAACAAGCTATTTTATTGGTGTTAGAGAACTGACAAGCTGAGCTTCATGCTCCCCGGCAAACTCGCCCACAAAAGAACCCCAAATCCCTGTGCTTACAGTATCCCATGAAGGATGTGATATGTTAAGTATATGTAGAAACAGCAGTTTTCTGGTTTATTGCTGGCTTAGAGAGCTTGCTTTCCTGTAGTGCAATTTCTTCAAACAGGGTCTTTTAAGCTGTGTATGACAAAATGACATTTCAACTTAGACTCAGCTGTTTATAGTCTATCTTCCTGTCCTAAATTTTCAGAAAATCAGGACAAGTTGCCTTAGAGATGGAGGCACTATCAGGAGGACTTAATATAGTGTCACCAAGAGTCAAAGGAAAATTCACTCAATTATTCAGAGGCATGCATGAACGAATGTACCACGATGCGAGTTGTTCTGGTTGCCTTACTCATAATGAAAGAGAAAGACAAGCCCCGGCTGCTACAGCTGTCATTTCCTTAAACTGATGTTATTTTATATTATTGTAAATAATGTTTAGAGGCAGCTCTGCTTTAAATAGGAAAACTGTGGTTTAGACTGATTGGCCTTTCACTGATTCCGATATGTTTGTTTCCAGGTGTGTAAAGGAATAGAAAAGCAAAAATACAGAAATGTGTAAATATAGATATATATCTCCATGTTGGAAATGGTCTTTGTCCTGCTTATTTCACATAAATCCTAAAATTTTCCATGCCAGAGAGAAAAATCCATCTTCCATCTGCACTCTGTTGATACTTCTTTCTCTGGACAGCTTTATAAAATCTGCCTTGTTAGTACGTTTTAAATAACAAGACAGTTGTGAACCCTTTGGGAAAAAGATGCCAAATCAGGAATCCAGTGTGAATTTATCTTGCAACTGTAGTCCACCTCTAACAAAGTGGAAACACTGTAATTTGCTAGTGTCTTTCTTTTTTTTTTAATGGGAATAATATTTTCTGATAAAGCATTTGCCAATCCTTTTTTTCTTTGTGGGAGGAGGGTTGGGGGTTTTCTTCAGTCTTCCTGATGAAAAATATATAGGTTTTTAATGTGTGAATTTAGTAAATTGAAAATTAAATATTGATTCACTGTGAGAACAGATGGAAATAAACAGCAGGGGCTAGAATAGGTATCAAGCTGCTATTGCAACTTTCCGTGAAGTTAATGCAATTACTTTTGTTCTGGGGCAAGCCTGTAGGGAATAAGGCCTAGCTGAACAGGTTCAGATTAATAGACACCAATATCAGTTTTCATGGAACAGTTTTGTAAAAGTATAGTGTTACCCAGCACTAGGGACAGTGTATACAACCCTGCAAGACATCCACCTTTTTCTGAATGAAGCCTCTCTAATTATGTAATGTTGAGAGTCTATTTTCTGCCTTTGTCACTTGGCTGATATATGCCTTTTTTGAATTGATTTATTGAGCTCTACAAGCATATTTTGAGTTAAATAAACTGTAAGCTTCTGTAAGAAACTGTGTATATTTATATTACATACAAGTATGGAAGCTGTTCATACTACAGGGCACTTAAATAGTGATCACAAAACCACTTATAAATGTAGTCATTTTCATTCATTTCCTTACCCTAAAATGAATATGATCTCATTCAAAAGTCTTCTGACATTTACAGAAGTCTCCCTTTGACTCCGCATCACTTGGTTGGGAGTCACTATCTCATACAGTGTCTTTGATGAGCCATTTCACTTTCAAAATACCCATTTGAGACTTCTTTATGTGAAATGGTCATATCTCATATTTATACAAATAAAATATTGGCCTTGAGAAGAAAAATTTAGAACAGCAGCAGAATGCTAAATATCGAGGAAAATATAGACTGAAATAAGCTATATTATTTTGAGTTACTATAACAAACAGACCGTTCCTTGAAAAATATGAATTGTTTGGCCTGACCTCCTCAATCTATTTGCATGCTCCCTATTTATATAGTTTCCTTTTTTCGAGATTGCATTTCTATGACAAACATGGAGTGTGCAGGAATACCCACCCTCGCTGACTGTTGAATCCTTTGAATACCTATGGGAAATCCTGCTTCCTATTTTTCTTCTGCCAAAAGGAATACGAACCTGACTCTCTCATGTTATAGGGCATCCAAGAGGAGATACTAAGGGAGTCTCTCCTCCTTTGAATACCTCCTAAGCAAGCTCTAGAAGACTCTTGTAAAAACTGACTGCCCTCGAGCCTAAGCCCTTCTGGGCTTAGAGCTGTCAGACATTTGAATTAAATTCTCACATACTAGCGACTGAGCCATGAAGCCATGGCCGGTTCATTTATTATTCTTGAACTGACCCACCTTGCATGGAATAATTAAAGATTAATTCAGCTAGGGAGAGAGAGAGAATCAGAAGAGATGTGTGGGATGCCGCCGAGGGATTTAAGTGAAGAGAAAGCAAGAGAGAACACTTAGCTTCCAGTCGCTGATCAAAATAACTTGTAAATATTTTAGACCAAATTGACCAGCCTGAAAGTAAAAGATGGAGAGTAGCCGACTCAGCTCAGCAAGTTCTTTAGCAGCTGAGGCACACTGCTTGGAAAGTTATATCCCCTGAGGCAGAGGAGAAAATTAAACTTGAGCTATGCATGCTGTAGATGAGTGTCCTTGAGTAAAAAGTGAGGGGCTATTTCTTCTCCTGTCCGGTTCTCTGGGTGTTTGCTAAGTCTATCTCTTCATTTCCATTTCTTTGTTTTGCTCAAGTTACCCAAAATGAAATTTAAATGTTTGATTTTAGAATTACTCAAAACCATATTTCAGTTTTTAATTTTTACCCAGTTTTTTTTCTCTTTAGTTTTTATTTTAAGGGGAAAAAAAGTCTTTCTGGCTTATCTGATCGGATTTTTCTTTCAGCCAACTCACCAGAAAAATAATTATTCACACAGACAGCATTCCTTATTGTTTTTGCTCCTTCTACTGTAGAATTTATTTCTCAATGTCCTTATGTATTCAGACTTCTATAAAAATTTCCTAACTCACCTCATGCTACTAAAAAAAATGATATATCAAACAATGCTCTTGTTGATTTTTCACCAACTTAGTAAACGGATCAAGTGATTTAAATAACGTTTGTCTCGGAGTTCTTCCAAATAAATGATTACTGTGGTTTAGACAGCATGATTTGGAAAAACTGAACAATTGTGGGAACGAACAGAACTTTTACATAGTGTTCAGGTAGATGAATATGTCAGACAATTAGGATATCAATTGATAACCTACTTCATTAGCGTACTACATCTTTGCACTGCTTAACTCAAGCTTTCTTGATTAACTCCTCAATATGCAAGGATTTTTGAAAGATTCAGCCAGAATCAAAAGGTGTCACACACCTGGAGATAGTTGAGCAAATGCTGATTCAGGTGAGGATGGTCAAAACCATCAAGGTAATGGACAGACTCTGTCCTGGAATTTTTTTATGTAGGCTTCCCACCTCATATCACTTGTGTTACACATCAGCCACTCCGGTCTTCAGCAGTTGTATTTGTCTTCTGCTGTAGTCCAGCCCTAAGAAAAAGCATCAAAATGGTTAGTGGTATAATTTTAAACTTCCAATACAAATATGTCTTATGATCTTTTGAATCAATACGTGAAATCTTATTGCAGAGCTGGAACTGAAGTTCAGTGCAGGTTGTTGGGGTTTTTTTCTTAAAACACAATTATGATGTCCTTTTATTTGTACATAAGTTAGTACTGTTGATTACAGTTTTAGATGAGATCAGGGAACATAATATGTATTTGTAATTCATGCTTCCGTAGTACGAGGAAAGACATTTAGCATTATTATAAGTTAAAGCTGTCACCACTGGAGAGTCAATATTTAGGAAACACTAAATTTGATTGCTTTGATACAATGCATCTATTCTATCAAGTGTACAGAACCTTCCTGTACAAAGTAATTTGCAGACTCATACGCAGCTGCTCAGTCTGATGCTCAACAATAAAGGCAATATAAGCTTAAGTCTTCAATATAGGTAACAAGGCTTGTCTTACTGTAATTCTTCTTTCCTAATAAAGCTGTGAGTGGGCTTCAGCTAGTTACTCTCATATGCTACTTCCATTATGTGTAAGAAAGATTTGGGGATTAAAGGGCTAGATCTGATACTCCCTCATGCCTCTGTGGATGGAAAGAAAATCCTGAGGGTAATTTCATCCCTTGTCTTTCAACATTAAGATATGCTTGCCTGGGAATAAAATACATATTTTGGAAAATAATAGAAAAGGAACATACCCCGAGTGTTAAAAAAAAAAAAAAAAAAGAAAAGAAAAAAATTATATCACTGCTGAGTTTTGCTGTGCATACTCATGACTAAAAGCAGAGTTGAGGTATCTCCTTACTAAATTCTATGTACCATAAGACAGTTACTCTTCCGTTCCCTGAAACTACAGCAAATTCCCTGCTCTATGATTTCCTTTTTCTTTCTTTTTGCAAAAGCTTTTCAAACAACTCATGATATTTTAGACTACAAACGCAGAATTAAATCAAGTAATAACAAGTATTTTGTTTCAAATCCTGAAGGCATATATTAGAATAGAATAGAATGGTTTAAGTTGGAAGGGATCTTAAAGACCATCTAGTTCCAACCCCCTGCCTTGGGCAAGGACAACTTCCACCAGAGTAGGTTGCTCAAAGCGCCATCCAGCCTGGCCTTGAACACTTCCAGGGATGAATCCTCTACAACTTCTCAACTTCAACCTGTTCCAGTGCCTCACCACCCTCAGAGTGAAAAATTTATTCCTAATATCTAATCTAAATCTACCCTCTTCTAGTTTGAAGCCATTACCCCTCATCCTACCACTGCATGCCCTTTCAAAAAGTCCCTCTCCATCTTTCTTGTAGTCCCCCTTCAGATATTGGAAAGCTGCTATGAGGTGTCCCTGGAGCTTTCTCTTCTCCAGGCTGAAGAACCCCAACCCTCTCAGCCTGTCCTCATAGGAGAAGTGTTCCAGTCCTCAGATCATCTTCATGGCCCTCCTCTGGACCCACTCCAATATGTCCTTCTTGTGCTGAGGATAAACAAAAAATTAAATCCTCAACCTTGTGAGCAAAAAAAAGCATGTGGGATCACATCTTTCAAAAACCTATGAAGTGCCAAGATTCTGATTTTTAGGGGACAGGTTTACTCTGTTGTTGTTAAAGCAAAATTGCATAAAAGATACTGATAAGATAGAAAATCACCTACCTCTGCAGGGAAGATATCCAATAAAGGAGGGATTTATAAACACATGGCGTAGATGGAACATTTGTGCCTAAGTTCCAGGCTGCAGAAGATAGTGATCTGTTTAACTCACTGGTGTTTAAAGTCACCACGATATTATATAAAATGTGAGCAACAGCAGCAGCAGCAGACGAAAACATTGCTTGTGAGTGAAAGCCATGGCTAATCTGGTTTGTTCCCTAGGTGCCTAAAATTTGGAATGTGTCAATGAACAGATTCAGGACTCTACTAAGCAACTTATTCTTTAATTATCTTTGAATAATCTGCAAAGCTTTTTTTTTTTTTTTTTCTGTATCTGCAACTCTTTGCATCTACATTTTTGTGTAGCGGCTTAGATAGCGGCTTAGAGAATGTAAACATTAAGAGTTAGTGTTTGGAAACAGGACATCAAGATTGCTAGTCATTACAGTACAGTTATTAGATTAATTAGATGAAACAAAGGATTCTTGTATCACAGGAGTCTTCTTCCACAGCCGAATTTATGCTTTCGTCTGGCTAGTTTCTTCCTTCCCTCTCAGCATTGTGCCTCTGTTGTCCTACCTAGCCACATGTACCATGCAGAGGGACACTTCTTTCTGATATACTGTTGGGCAAATATTGCACACATATCGTCATGCTATCACCGAAATGCTTAAATTTGCAGATCTAGACAGTCTTTTTGTCACCATGTTAATTTTTGTCCTTTTAAGGTAGGAGCTGTAATAGCATGAACTTTGGCACGTGAAGTTTGTACATGGAAGTATATTAACTCTGTGGCTAAGGTCATTAGGTCAATTAAGTGCTATGAAGCTTTTTAGTGCAAAGAAATAGATGCCAGGAAGAATGCCCTGTCATCCCTATAACTTTTAGTTGTTTCAGCAAGAAATCCAGTGCACTTGATTTAAATGTCTGGATTAAACACAAAATGCTGAGAGAGGGAGAAACACCTCAAAACAACCAATGTGCTGAGTGCGGCTGTGCCTAGAGCTAACTAGTAGAAATAGCCTCACAACTACTGTTTTCTCAAACCTTACACTTATGTGGATTTTAGCTCTTGCTTGGTATTCCAGAAAGACATTTCCTTCTTCTTGGGGTGGAAGACTTCAAGTCCAACACCAAAAAGAGACTCCAATGTTCTTATGTCTACGAACAAATTGAGATCACCTGTTTATTTCAAAGCATGATTACCACATTGCAAAAATGCCAGGAGGTGGGAGGTGAGGTGCTCTTTCCAATTTATATCCAGTACCTCCACAGTGTGCCGAAGGAGTTGTTTAACCACCAAATTGCAACTTATTTGGTGATTGAGATGGACAAACATTCCCAGACATTTAAACTCTCCTGCTGAAGTCTTTCCATTTTGTATAAAGGAACTCAAGCTTAACTGGGACAAAGACAAAGGAAGAGAAAGTATTTCATATAAAATTCATAAACAGTCCCGACAGTGAAGCCCAGAGCCCAAATATTTTCTTTTTTGTATTGATGTTTATCCCCTAAACATTCTTCTCCCACTTCCTTTTGCCTTTTCCTCTGCCCTTTCCTCTACCACTGTAGTTACTATGGTACTAAAGAAAAGGCTGGGGGGTTAACCTTCAAAATAAAGGAGTAACTACCACAGTATTATGTGATCTTACACCTGCGCAGTGGATTTTTTCAGACCATGTCTGCTAAATCCACATAGGTCTTCTGGGAAGTCAGAGGACTACCTACCACTCCCTAAAGGAATTCAGTTCTGATGTACAATTCTGGGCAAGGGCCAAGAAACGGCAACAGGTACCCAGGGAATGTAAAAATTGGTGAAGGAGTCTCTTTATACCTCCAAGATATGTGGCAGCTGAGAGGACAAGATACGGAGGACAGTTCTGACTGCTTCAACTCTGCCCAAATCTGACTCCTTGTTAAGTTGCTGTGCCAGATGGTGGGAATCGGTGTGCCATTTCTTTAACCATGACCTGCTAAATTATTCCGTGTTAATGACTGTAAAACAATGAAACCTCACAGACCTCTGCAGTCTATCACAACCCATGGAGACAATCCCAGTTCTGATGGCATATTTAAATCAAGACCACTCTGAGCAGGTGCTCTGTTCTTCAAGTCATGATAACACAATTTATTTTAACGCTTTCCCAATGCACTCTATAATATATATAATCATATACAATAATAAAATTTTAACATAGTTCTGAGGAAGTGTTCTGTTTCACTGCTGGTCCTTAAGTACTTAATCCTGCATTAGTCATTTCAGTGAAATTTAATTCATGATGCAATTTTAAACTCTACAAGTTTCCAACTGCTGAACTCAGACAATCTTGATACAAAAGAACTCAAAAAAAAAAAAAAAAAGAAAAAATCTGAGAGAACAATCTTGACCCCACAAATGTCTGCAGCTCTTCTACATAAGGGATTTTCTTTCACACAGGTTAAGAGACTTGCAGAGGTTTTGTTCTACATTGTTATGTATTTAGCACTTCGAAGTATCTTTTGAAGTTCTACAAGTAAAAGGGCAAAATGTGACTGGCAGCAGGGTAGGAGAGCAGCCAA